>NC_056726.1:1919613690-1919818690 GCF_019279795.1 Protopterus annectens
TAAATAAGTTATCTGACCTGAATTGGGTACATATTTAGTAAAATCACTAATGAGAATATTTTTTCATGTATATATAGGTAGTATTTTAGTTTTTCTTCATTGAATATTAAACCAGAAATACTTTTAAAATTCATCATTTTATCAAATAGGGACTGCATAGAAGAATTAGATCCTGCTGATGTAATTAGAACATCATCTGCAAAAAGTTGAATTTTGGATGTTGTATTTTCATCTATTTCAAAACCCTCTATGTCAGTACTGTTTCTGATCAAATTAGCCCAAGGCTCCATTACTAAAGTGAATAATAGTGGAGAAAGTGGACATCCTTGTTTTGTACCTTTAAAATGGGTATTTTTGTGAAACATATGTTCCTACCTTAATATAAGCCAATGTTCCTTTGTATAAATGCTCAATTAGATTTACAAATACATCTGAGAAGTTTGTGCACTTCAGTAAGGTAAACAGATAGTCCCAACTTACTGAATCAAATGCTGAACTTATATCAAGACTAATAAGTGTTAAATCTTTCTTTTTCCTATTTGCAAAATCAATTAATGTTAAAGTTCTTCTTATATTATCAAAAGTATTTCTATTTACAATGAAGCCTGTCTGATCTATATCTATAATGCCGGGGATGATTGTCTTCAATCTATCAGCAAAAATACTCATGAACATTTTATAATCAACATTAAGTAATGAGATGGGCTGATATGAAGTACATCTAGTTGGATCTTTATTAGGTTTTAAAATTGGCGAAATAAATGTATATTGCCAAGATGGGGGGGGTTATTAACTCAGTTTGGGCCAAAATAAAAACCTTATGTATTAATGAATATGTACTTTTAGAAAGGATTTTATATATCTCTGGTATAATACCATCATTACCCGGTGCTTTGTTTGATTTAAGCTTATTTATTTGTGTAATAACCTCTGTATATGAAATACTTTTGTCCAATAGTTTAATCTGTTGTTTATTAAGCTTTTTATTCATGTTTGTGGTTATAAACTCCTTTATTTTATCTTTAGGTTCCATGTTAATGTTATTATGGTTAATTTTGTGAAAGTGATTTCTAAATTCATCTAGTATTTCTGGTATACTAGAAACATTCTTCTTTTCCTTAGAGAAAAGATTTCTTTGATATGGTTTTGTTTATTCAACCTTTTGTTTTATTTTTAAGTCTATGTAAGTATTTGGGGCTTATTGAATAAGACAAAACTTGTATTCTCTAAAGTTATTTTAACTTTATGAGTTAAAATTTCTTTGTATTTCTCATTTAGTTTGTTTATTTCTTCAATAACTTTCTTGTCCATAATATTTTCTTTATTATTATGTTTATAAGAGTCTAATTTACTTTGAATATCTAACAATTCCTTATCCCAAGATTTCCTTTTATTATTATACCATCTGATACTTTGTCCATTTAGATATGATTTTAAGGCATCGCAAACATAGACAATGGAGACTTCAGGAGTATTATTTATGTCTAAAAAATGTTTTACTTCTGAAAGTATATATTCTTTATAGTCTTTTAGTTGAGTTAAGTATGCTGGTATCCTTTTGATCTGAACATTATGAGTATTTTTTATCATGAATTCAAAAACAATTGAATTATGATCAGATATAGGACATGAAATGATTTTGGAATTATTAAATCTGTTACCATCTGGTTAGAAATAAAGACCCTATCTATTTTTGAATAAGTTTTGTATCTGTTAGAAAAAAGGTGTATGGTAATGATTTTGAATCTATCTGATTATTAATATCATTCAAATGATAAGAATTAGCAAAATCATTTAAATGTTTTGCATTAGATGTAATTCTTCTTTTTCCTATAGTGGTAGTATCACTTTCATGTTGTATACAATTAAAGTCACCAGCTAAAATAATATCTCCTATAGAGAATGATATGATCTTATCAAGATGATGTTTCACTGTAGTAATACCAATTCCAGGTATCCAATATACATTAATTAAAGTGTACGTCTTCCCATTAATTTGTATTGTAACCATACTAAACATTCCTTTGTCATCCTGATAAGACTTAATGGTTTTAGGAATGGGCATGCTTTTATTCCATAAAATAGCCACTCCTCTTTTTTTCTGAGTGTGCTCTGAACTAACCAATACTGTATATTTGTTTGTGGCTAGTTTATCAATATCTTTTTTCAAGAGATGGGTTTCTTGCAGGAAGACTTGTTGGTCTTATGTAAATTAATGTATCTTATTAGGCTTGCCCTTTTACACAGATTATTCAATCCATTAATGTTTAAAGAAATTCCTTTTAAAGATGTCATTTGGCATTTTTAAAACTTAAGAATCTTATGATCAAAATAACAAATAACAACGTAAGTAATGTTACATCTCCTCCTTTAGGTGTACCTTTAAATATAGCTGTATTTATTGAATCTCTTATGGAATTTTGTATAGGATTCAATTTTGTTTGTAGTGACAATGAGTGTACAAAATATATTGTGGATGTCAAAACTATATACATATAACAATGAACAAGTGAAAATAATGTAAGGATTAAACCTTGCATCCAGCCTGGAGTTAAAAACTCCAACTTAGAGTAGTATTTACCACTCAAGTTAACCCCCTACCCTAAGCAGCAGTACCTCAGCTACCACCTTATCAATTTAATACTGGTTATATTTAACTTAAATTAACAGCTTTCAATTCAATTATCTAGCAAGACAAGACTACACATTTGATAAAACAGCATCATATAAACTAAAATAAACTTTTTTTTTTTTAACTATTCATACTACTATATACATATATGTAATATAATACACTTGTATTCAAATAGCATTCAAATAATCTTGATATTAGGAACCTAGAGGAGAGAGACAAATAAAAGACGTGAAAGAGGGAGAGAGAGTGAAAGAGAGAGAGAGAAAAAAAAAGGAAGGCATATTTACATATTAATTTATTCAAAGTATGTAAAAATAAGTTCTAACATTCATTTAAATCAAAAACTTAATATGGTTCAGACATTACATATATTAAGATGCATCTATTTTCTGTCATGTAAATGCAGTCAACAGCTTCCATAAAAAAACCTTGAATTGCTTGTATATGAGCATTTTACTCATACTCATTATTGTCAATAGAATAAAATATTATATTTATAGAAATTGTTATAAATCATACTGCATAGTTATGCAAATTCTCAGAAACACTTGCATTATTGTAAAAAAAGCCATCTGTATTTTGTATGTCTATACTACTGCTTTAAAATATATCACATGACAATTTCTTCCAGAATAGAGTTATAAAGTGATTTATGTTTGTCAATCAGATGAATTAAATGAGTTATAGTAATGTATATGTTTGGAACATAAGTTTTTAACACAGATTAGTATGCTGCAGTCAAGTAGATTTTCAAAAACACTTGAATAAATGTTTCATTTTCTATGCCTTCTAAAATAAGACATTTACTTACTACAAGAAACTGCATCATTTAAAATCATTATAACTGACATATTTTATGAATTATAACATAGATATTTAAGTAATTATATAAAATAACTCACATTTAGATGTTAAAGAGTTCATTTTCCTTCACATAGTCGCATTTGCATCAGTTCTACTTCCTGGTAGAGTGTTCTTCCTGAATCTGCAATGTGTCAGTGTGATATCTAGGTCAAAGGTCAAATTGACTGCTTTCAGCTTCTCTGTGAGAATTCTGAGAGTTGAAGCTTTTGAAACAACTCAAGGACACTGTTCATGAGGTAGCCCACATCCCAGTTTGTCTCCCTTAACATTTTGGCGGGAAACTTGTTAAAAACTAGTGACAAACATTCATTTAGCAGTGTAAATGCATCTAAACATGACAAAACCTTCGCGATGTATTTTACAGGTTATTACAGCCTCTATGTAAGTGAAATTAAGCCCAAAGTTATTAATAAGTAATAAAACTCAATATTTTTGTCTCAACTCAATTTTTATGCAAATCTTATTATTTACTGTGTCTATATGATCAAAAACATTTATATATATTAATATGAAAAAAAATAAAGAGAAAGAATAAAGAAAAGAAAAAGAGAGTAGAAAATAAAAGAGTGTAAAGCAGAAATAAAAAAAATTGTAAGAGAAAGTTATAAGAAGTATATACAATGGAATATTACTTACTGTTTATATTAATAGAGTTAAAATAAAACATTTACTATTATTTAGTTCTAATTATTATTAGTTAAAGCATGACAGATTATTTACAAACAAGCATAAGCAGTATAATCAAGAAAGTATAATTAGGAATAGCATTTGAAGAACATACTTTTTACAAGGAATAAATATGTTATTATTCCATTTATCATATTTTCATTACTCTTCTCTCCCTGCCCTCCCCCACCCTTTACCTACTACATAATCTAAATAGAATGCCATTGTTTAAACAAAGAAAAGAAGAAAAGGAGAAGAAAAAGAGAAAAAAAATGTATCAAATTACTGACCTTACTTCTCTTTTTCAGAAAGAGAAACAAATTGAATAATAGCTTGTTATTAGTTCCTCAGATATTTTGACTGGTTATGAAACAAAACATTTCTTTGTACACAGAGAATAACTTTGATTAAATCTTTTTCAGAATAGCTGTGGTTTTCTGGAAATGCAGGAACTATATTTAAAAAGATTAATAATGAAGTAAAATGATGAGAGAAAAAAAAGAAAAAAAATAGAACAAATCATTTGTTTTTTAGTCTCTTCTTCTTCTCTGAAGTCTTCCACGAAGTTTCAGTTGCCAGTCTCTTTAATGAAGGACTAGCCCATTCCATTTCCTCTATTTTATCCAAAATCTTATTTTTTTGATAAACAGTAAAGCAGAGTCTAAGTCATCAAAAATTTTAGGACCATCAGGAAGGAAGATTTTTAGCTTGGCAGGAAACAGAAGGTATGTTTTAAACTGTGCTTTTTTAAGCTCCCTTATTAGTGGCAGAAAAACTTTTCTTTTAGCTATTACCAAGGAAGAATAGTCATTGTCAAAACGCACAGTTGTCTCATTAATCTTAACAGGAGCTTTAGCCCAAGCAGATTTAAGAACCATCTCTTTATCAAAAGATGATAGAAATCTAACTATAACTGATCTAGGATAGTTTTTGTTAGAGTTAGTATTAGCTATAGATCTATGTGCTCTTCGATACCAAAAGAGAATGCTTCTGGTAAGTCTAAAGTTTTAGGGAGCCATGTTGTTAAAAAAGAAGTAATATTGTTACCTTCAATATTTTCTGGCAGTCCAAAAATCCTAATGTTATTGCGCCTAGATCTATTTTCCAGGTCATCCAGCTTTGTTTGTAAATGTGTATTTTGTTTCAGCAGAAACTCAATGTTGATTTCCTCTTCTTGGATTCTATTTTCCATGTCATTCACAGCTTCTTCTATGCCTGTCATCTGGATCTTCTGTTGTTGCAGGTCTATATGTAACAAGTCTATTTGTTTTGTAGTTTTTTCTATGAAGGTATCTATTTTAGTATCCATTTTATCCATCTTAGCAGTAAGTTGCTGGATTATAGTTATCAGAGACTGAAGTTCTTTCTTGATGCTGGAGTCTTGAGAATTTGTCTTACTGGAACTCATTTCAGACTGATAAACTGACAGGAAAATTTCCAAAGTTATTTCTGACAGGAATATTGTTAAAATTTCCTTTCTTTTTTAGATATAGTTCAAGAACTATATAAAACAAACATATTTAGAAAGAAAATTACTTCAAAATTTAATTTTTAAGTAATTAATTCCTGTCAGTGTAATGAAATTGGTGGAGCTGAAGAAATCTGCTGCTATCCTGTGTTCATCCTTGGCCACGCCCCTCTGGTAGTAGCATTTCTGAATCCCATGGCTAATGTCTCATAAGAAGGAAGTTGGGGATATAACTGCAGACAAATTACTATTGATAGCTCTTCAGGTATGTCTTTTTGGGGGATATATAATTTACAGTGCTGCCAAGATTGCATTAAGATAACAATGTGATTTTCTGAAAGTTATTAAATAAATTCTGACAGTATTTTTTGTTTGTAGTTGCATATAACATGAATAAGATATGCATCCACAGTTTTACATACTTAGCAAAAGACAAATAAAAAGATTCCAAGAGTCAGAATTACAGTAGGTGCCCAACAGGCTCTGAAGCTCATCATAAACCTCATGCATATGAATTTAGAAAAAGGAATATATTTGGGTGCAGGATCCCATATCATTGAGCAATAATGCTTTGTATTGCCATTCTTACTAATAATTTAAAATATTGGTGGTATAATATGCAACCAGTGTGAGCAACAGGAGAGAGCTGTATCTGTCTTACCTTATTAACCTGCACTTGATCAATAATCGCAGGACAGATTTGCCATGCTGTGTTTAATTCATGCAGTAATCTGAAATCAAGCAATGGGGTAAAAGGATTTTACCAGAGTCTATAAAGATGGATAGTTTGAGTGAAGATATAACATAACAGGCAAGTGAATTCCCTACTGTATAGCTTTGTTCCTGTAGACTGGATATTCATCACTAGCATAAGATTGATTCTGATACAAAGATATTTTATTTGTTCGTAAATTTCATTAGTTAAACTGGAATTTAAATTGTACAGGCTTGGCAATCTCTCTTAGCAGGTGCTATTCAGTAAGATTTAGTATCATACTGATTTTCCATAAACACTTATATCTTTTATAATAAAATGTTAACAGGTTCATTGCTTAGCTACTCTTTACACTGGGATTCCAGCAGACGAGGTAAGGTTTGCTGCTGGTGTTAACTCATAAGTCTTGATTTGCAGATATTTATTTTAATTCTTTTCTATACAGACAATATCTTCTTGCCTTGTTCCTCTGATTTGATGGGGCAGTTTTTATAATTTAAGAGGGAAAATGTATACATATTTGCAATAGCAGTCATGGTTTCTTCAAGAGTAATGTGTTTCTGGGTGCCTTTCATGTAATATAGGTGTACCCCATATAAGCATACGTTTGCAATGTTGAATGCATTGAACACCGGCAGAAACGATCTAAAGTCATTTGATTGGTTCTGCTGGTGTTAAGTCCATGCAAATTTGTGCACAGTGGGGATTGGGGAAATTTGCTCTTTTCATACTGTAGCTTGATCTTGGAGTTAGTATATATACATAGCGGGAGTTGTGAGGGTGGTGGGGGCTTGCCCTCTCCCAGAAGAAAACATAAATGTTTTGTTGTTTCGTTGTTTTGGCTTTACTTTTATTTTATCGAATTTTGATTTTGTTTTCTAGGTTTAATCCAAAACTTCTTTTCTGTGGAAGCCTGGTGAGAAAAGCTTCAACATTTTGCAAACATTTTTATACAGATATTCACGATTATACAAAAACAGATATTAAGCAATATACATTAACAAGTCTATGTTCATTTGGTAATTAGATTACATTTATATGAAATAAAGTCAACTATTACAGTATAAAAGATACTTATACATTAAGAGATGTTGAACATTGAGCATGTGAAGAGCTGCATGAGTGGATCTGTCAAACAGATGAGGTGAGGGAAATAAACTACTTAGTGCAGAAAATGTTAATATTGTAATTAAAAGATAGAGTTTAAAGAAGATTCATAGATAAGTATATATTAGAAGTACAGAGGTGGGGGGGAGTGTCACAAAACCATCTATATGGTAGGGAGATGCTACTAAAACTATTCAGGTACTGGCAAAGACCGGTTGTGGGGCATAGCGGTCTGAATGAAAAGAAACAAATGATAAGTTAGGCTGAAGATGATGGTGATATTTATCCTGAAATTATAGGGGGACATATTTATTTGTCTGGTAGGTGAAGTTTTAGTGGTGTTTTAAATGAGCTTGCATTCAGAATGGATTTCAGTGGTAGTGAGATGTGGTTAATAGTTTAGCTACACTATTTGGATTCAGAGAATCACCTGCAGTATTAAATGATTTAGTTATACCAATTAATGATTTTTTTCTATATTTATTTGCTTCCTGCCAGCAAAATCGCATCGCAGATATTCAAATACTTCATATTTACACATCAGCAAAACAAAGTATTACATCATTATCTCTGCTAGTGCCTATAACATCATGGTTTTCTCAGATTATCACAGAGATTCACAAAATTTGTGTCTGTGATTGCAGCCAGGCCAGCACTCCTTAGGATGCTTGAGCAATGACCCCCAAGGTACATTAATAATATATGTGATCCAGCCAGTGTTCCTGACAATGAGAGCACATTACAGCAATGGTAGGAACCCCACTCTAAGATCATGTTAGACCAACTCTTGGCCACAACAATGTATGAGCAGGTGTTGTAAATGCTGGTCCTGTACAAGCCTCTATGGTACACAAAGCAAAACCATGGGCACAAATGGTAATGGTATGGTGCTTATCAATTGTTGCAACTCGGTGACATAGATATACAGAAAAATGCCTTCTGGAAGGAAGGGAAGTATCCCCAAGGATATAGGGTAGAGACAACAGAAAGAAACAAGCAGAAATAGACAGAAGACTGCAAAGGCAGCTCATGAATGAATCAGGGATGTAGAGCAAAAGAAAAGGGGATATGACACATGCACATAGATATCAGTACGAAGTACTAGAACTTTGAAAATCTGAAATTCTGACACAATAGTTGGGATATAGAAATTTAACAGGATTTACCAATCTACACCAATCCTGACATCATCGGAGTCTTCATTGTACCTGTACTGTAATGTAAATGTGAAAAAACACACACCTTCAAGCCTGAGGGATCTAAAGCAACATTTCTCTCCAGTTATACTCTAACCAGCACTTCCTTAACAAGGGGAGCCATAGAAGCAGTCACTGGATGTGTCAGGGAAACCACACAGCTGATGACAGTTGTAGATTTGCAGACTGGAAGCTGAAAAATTAAAAGACAGGCCTGAAAAGATACAAGCCCATTACCTTCCTCAGTGATATCTACCAAACACCACATTTACAAGGTGAGCCACAGAAGCAGTCATGCTGAATGTGTCAGGGAAGCACGTAACAGGTAAGTGTTACACATTTGCAGACTGGAGCAGTAAAGTGAAGGAAAAAAAAAAAACATACAACCTTAAGGGATGTTGAAACCTCCACTCTGTGTACTGATACTCTATAAATCTATACTATGGAAGCCGCCAGTCTAAAGCTTTACCATATTTCATATCTGACAAGTGCTGCTCAATGTCAGATAGGTCACTTGTATGACTGATGGCAGGTGAGGTCAATATACATAGTAAATGACATCAACTAGACTTCATTGTTACTATACAATGACCAATGTGATTTCTTATCAGTTCTATATGGGAATTGATGCTGTTTTTGTGACCCATCCCATACAGTATGACCGCAAAGACATACACGAGTTGGAATCACGTTTTGGGCATATGTGTGGTATATTTATCTAGTTTATGTCTGGATTAAATGTTGGAAATGGTAATATAGTAAAGAGATGAAAAGAGGAAGCAAACAGAGGCTAGATCAGAAGGTGAGCAATAACAAATGAACAGGATGAAGGTGAGGTAGGAGGGTAATTCATTTCTTTCAGGACAGGTGTCCATTTTATTAAAGATGGGGAAGAAATGAAAGAGGAAGGTAATCAGGGTAGGTTAGGTACCAGGGAAGCCAGATATTTATGACATGGTGTGGGGTAATACATTGAGGGGGGTAGAATATGATGATGAAGTAGAAATCAGACAAATAGAAGGAATACACTGGTGAGGGCAATAGAGCAAGAATAATTTGGGTATGCATAGACATGAAAGGGATAGAAACATCAGGTTGCGGGATATGATTGGTTGTTCTCACCTGCAGTCTCTGCCAGCTGAGACTGAATGGAAGATTACACTTCTCCTTGGTTACTGTCACCATTGGTCCATGTCTCAGATGATGGCTACAATGCAAAGTAAGGACATGCCTCAACAAGTTGCCAGGTCACATTTTCCATTGGACAAATGAAAGCAACCAGCCTCTAGTCAATGATATTCCCTGCAATGTCTGCCAGTTGCTGACAGGTGACAAAAGATCTCATCTCCACTCACACTGCTACTGATGGGCACTACTGTCTTGCCATTGGACTGGGAGCAGGTTACTGTGTTGCTGGATATTGTAATAAAAGAAATAGACAGAAAAATAAAAGAAATAAATGCATGTGGGGAAAAGAAATACAAGCACAATTAAAATGGAATTTATAATTACGTTGATAAGGATACACTTAAACAAGATACACTTACCAAACTGGCAAATATTCATGAATTTCAGAATCCTGTTTGTATGTACTTCTCTCTCTCTCACTCGATATATATATATATATATATATATATACACACACACACACACACGCACACACACACACACCCACACACACACACACACACACACACACACACACACACACACACACACACACACACACACACACACACACACACATATGGATTCACTCCAGAAGACTGAAAGCCCAAAATATTGAATTTCAAAAGACTGAGACCAAAATCCTGAAAGTTCAAAAGACTGAAACTCAAAATACTGAATTTCAGAATACTGAATCTCAAAATACTGAAATCATACAGGATACCAGCACATACTATATTCCAGAAGTAGATACAGAAACAATTAGAAGACAAACCATATTGCTTTTCTCCAAGTATAAGCAGGGGGGCAAGCAATCCTGCACCCCCCATGTGGGGGGCTGCGCTCTCCACACCCCCTGCTACTTAAATATATCAAATCCGAGATCACACTTCACTACACTAACATGAGTTATGTTGTAGTATAGCAAGTTAGACGGGAATGTGGCTAAGGTTACAACAGACAGTCATGAAACATATAATGGTATATTTGCCATTTTGTTATATAGAGTGCAATCTCAGAGTTGATATAGTTAAGTAGTAGGAGGTGTGGGGGTGCAGCCCCCCACATGGGTGGTGCAGGGGGGAGAAGTGGTAAACGTTTTATCTTATATTTGTTTCTGTATGTAGTTGTGCTGGAATATAATAAGTGCTGATATTCTGTGAGTTTTCAGGATTCTGAGATTCAGTATTTTGAGTTTTCAGCCTTTTGAACTTTCATGATTTTGGTCTCAGTCTTTTGAAATTATCTATCTATCTATCTATCTATCTATCTATCTATCTATCTATCTATCTATCTATCTATCTAAATAAACATCTATGGATCTACTTCAGTAGACAGGAAGTTCACTTACCCGGCTTTCAGATAGCCGAGATGAAAAGGCCGACAACCGCAGAAAACTGACTTCCCACTCCAGTAAATAACCGCTTGGCCATCCTGAAAAAATAGTAAAACAGAAGGAAAGTAAACCCACCCCCCTAACTAAATATACCAACTTTGAGATTGCACTACCATGGGGGTAAGGGACAAAGTTCAACAGGGTGAACTTTACAGTAGTAAATCTATATAGATATAGATATAGATATAGACATAGACATAGCTATGGCTATAGATATAGATATATAGATATAGATATAAATATATGCACACACCCACAGATTTATGAAAGGGAGAATCAAACCAACAGCCATCATCTCATGCAGTCTGGCAGATAAATAGAGGGTTAATGGATGGAGCTATTTAGACAGGCCAACATGTGCTTGTTGTCACAGATTCAGTCTGATGTCTGAGAATACTGTGCACATTCAAAGGAAACAAGCTGCTAAGACATACATATTTCAGTTACAGGTGATTAACAAAGAAGCAAACTTTTATGTTAAAATGGAAAATATCCACCAAACTAGTAATGATGATCTTACGTATATGAGCCATGGAGTGTTGTAATGATACTACTAAGACAGAAGAATATATGTGAAATATTTATCATAATAACACCACTATGGGGTAGAGGGGGGTGAACTGCCAGACTGTCTCACAATGTGAGCAGACAGCCTTAGTGTCATGATTGTCTTATCCAACTATATGTCAGGTGGCATGAATAAACACACTTCTAACACTGCAATCATAATGTTACATTTGAGGTTTGCAAATACAGACAAATGTGGTACTGTTGTGTGAAAATTACACATTCATATTTTTTTAATTGCAGTTGCTGTTAATATTAAAAGCCATACATTAAGTAGGAATACTCATGCCAATGTTCTCTTAAGTGTTCCAATCTGCTCCTGTGCACCTGTCTATTTCTTTAGATCTCTTCAGAGGTCAAAAATATAAAAAAGAAATGATGTAAAATTTGTAACACGTTATATGTCAACCTGAAATAAGTTGTACTTGCAGTATGAGGGTGGTGACAGCACACTCACCTTTGTTGCAGAAGGCTATGGGATTATTTCCCACACCAGGTAAATTGACTACTGAGTCTATAATGCAGTATAAGAGGTTTGCTGCATTCCTGAGTGTCTTCCATTGAATGAGACATTTATCTGAGATCCCATCTGTTTCCATTGGTGGTAGCTCAAGTGGATGTAATGGATCCCACTGTACTTACAGAAAAGAATAGGGGTTCTTTATTTATATACAAAAAGAACTCGTATTTAAAACATATTTACATATGTATAAATATTTACAATAAACTAAATTTCCATCCTTTTGTAGCACATTCTCAACCTGATGGTCCAGTGTACACAGTATTATCTTCGTAACTCTTGGCATCTCCATGAACTTTTGAATGCATTCTACTTCACTGTTGCAACATTTACGTTTGCATCCCTCAATGTAGATGTTCTTCGTTCCACATTGCTGCAGTCCTAACTATTGGGTAGTCCGCTGTCCAGTCGGCCCGAATACCAGAGAGTGGGACGCCGGGGTCAGGGCGCATTAGACCGACGCCGCCGCACGCCAGGGTACATGCATGACCGACGCGATCCCTTATCCTCAGTTTTTTGCGCATGGTCCGAGAAGCAGTTTTTTTTACGAGTTAGTGTTGGCTTGAGTTCATTTCAAGTTTAAGTCGGATTTTCAGACCAGAGTAGAGTGAGTTTTGCCTGCTGGGTTTTTTTTTTTTTTTTCTGCCTAGTCACCGGATGTGAAGATTGTAGATAACTGAAACTGTATTTCTTTAGGATACCTCATACCATATAGGGATTACTTTACCTTGTGTATACCTTTTTGGGGGTTGAGCACGCTATTGTGTTGATGCGCTATTGTGCTAGGTTTAACAAACGCACTAGAGAGAACTGTTTAGCCAGTTGAAGGTGTTTGTTTGGAAGCGTTGCAATTATAAATGCCGGGATGTGCCTCGCCCGCCCTGATCCAAGAAGAAGGCATGAAAAACAGCGGTTTTAGTTAGTGTTTGAAGCGGTCCCGGACGCCGGGGATTTTTCTTTGAGTCAGTGGCTTGCCAGTTTTTTGTTTGGAGTCTCAGGTTTGGAGTCTCAGGTTACAGGATGAAAACTTTTGGAGGTAGGCCAAGTTTAGCTTCAGTGGGGCTTCTCCTAGCTCTTCAGGTTCTGCAGCCTAAGAAACAATATGCTTAAAATGGCAGAAGATTTGATTACTATATTTAGGTTCTATGCCCCCCTGATAAGAGGCCTAGGACCTGGGTTTGATTTTTGATTGTTTTTGTGTTCCAGTCTTGCTTCTCTTCTGTCATGGAAGATTGTGAGGGGAGTATCCTCCTTATCTGATGATGTGATGATTCCCCTTCCTCCAGCCTCCTCCTGAGGATTGAGAGTTTTCAGAGACCAGAATTCCATGATTCCATGAGGGAAATAATAAATGGAGGGGATTCTGATTCCATTAAAGGCTAAGGGGAATTCTTTTTTTTTTTATTCAGCCCTTGGCTTGGCCTTACCTCCTGTGTTGAATGTGGTGGATGTTTGCAGAGGCCTCTCTGAACCCTGATTCTTTGCCTCCTCTCCTGTTAAGCCTGGATAGGTACCTATAGGGTGCCTGAATGAAGCTCATAAGTTAAGAGTCCTAGGAGACCCGAAAACTGTTCTCAGGGGACCCAAAGGTGTTAAAAGGCAAGTGGTTAAAACCCCCTGTTCCTGTTGATAAAGAGGCAGGGCTTTGGATAGATGGGGAAAGAAAGTGTATATTCTTCCACTTGAACTGGGGGCATTTGATTAACAACACATGCTAAAAAAATCAAAAAAATCTCCTTTCACAAAATTATCTATGGGTGTGGATGTGGATGCGGTGGCTTTGTGGTTGAGTTGCTGGATTTTTTGTTTAAAAATTGGAACAAGTGGGTAAGCATTCTTCTTTGCAGGGTTTGTGTTTTGTTGCTGCCTCCCTCGAGGGTGGCTGCCACTTCAGTTCTTCTCATCGCATGCTGAGGGCATGATCAGAATTTAGCTCAGTTATTGGGCTGACAAGGATATGATGCTGGATTTACAGTCTGATGTTTGGTTGCCTGTGTGAAGTGGTTTTAAAGTTATGGAAAAATGAGGAAAGTCCAGGATTTGGACACTGTCATTCAAATAATACCTTGCCTTCAAAAAAATTTTTTGTGGTGGGCTCAGGAATGTCACCTAAAACAAGGGACTCTCTGTGCCCAGCCAGAGAGAGTCAGATTTTATCAGCCGGATGCGGACGGACATTTAGAAGCTGGGAGCTCTAATAAAAGTGGAGACAGTGGAGTGGACTGCCAGACTACAGCACTACAGCATCTACATATCAAAACATAGAGGAGATGTTAGCAGTCAGTTGGCTTTCAAGTTATTTCAACTTCCAGGCAGGTGTTGATTCTGTTGAGACACAACAACCACACAACAACATGCAAACAAGAACATAAGCAGAACCACATTCTTATCCTCTATATTTGCATGAGAGACTATATGGGAGACTGCGCTAAACTTCTCAGGCAAGGTTTGCAAGGTTTGCTGCAGAACCCGCAGACAGATGTGTTACAGAGATTGGCGGAGCATCAGTGGAACTGGAACGGTGAAACTGGATCTTCATGTATTTCGAAAACAGACAGTGTACAGGGAACTCAGACATAGAATCTGTTCCTTCTCCACTAAACCACCAGCTGCCAAAGTTTTTGCACAAAGGTTTCATCACACAGACAGGTTGGTGGATCTGCTTTTCCACAGTTGGAAAAACCTTCTTGTGTTGTTCTTTCCTCCACTCCAAAACCTTCAAGTCAAGTAAGACAAGAGAAGCAAAGACAAAGATGGATTTGATGGGATCCATCTCGCAACACAACACACTACTACTCTGCTGGTAAGGACAGTGGTTTCCTTTACCTTTTTTACCTTAAGCCTCCATCTTCTCATCTCAGGAAGTCATCTGCTCTCTGTCGCTTCACTCTCTCTTCTCTTCATAGCCTCACCTCATCTGTGTTGCAAGCAGCAAACTACAAACAATGTTGAAACACAGCAAATCTCAACTTTTAAAAACAAGTTTTAAATATGACCTAGGCTACGCAGAAAAAAGTACAGAGATTTTAATTTTTGAGTATTTTTTTTGGAGTGAGATGAAATGAGCCTAATTTGGGCCTTCAGCTCTGTGTGATATCCATTCTCTTACTGAGTTATCTTTGACTTTTTCAAGGTCTGATGTTTGTTTCCATTAATTTTCATGCTCATGCAACCAATTTTCACTTCACTATGATTGTGACCCACCATTGTTTTCATCCTTTCATCGTAGAGCTCAAATATAGAAGAGAGATCTCAATATTTGGGATCTCAAAGAGCTCTCTGTCTTTTCCTTGGGAGCTCGCGGCTGTGGCTGAAAAGGAAATGAAACCTGAATAGATGAATGGCTTCTGCTGGCTACTACTTGCATGAGAAGTATTACTTCAATTCTGGCCTTGCAGTGCAAGAGCAAGGATTTGTTGAGTTTGATAGTTCCATGAGGATGAGGGTATTTGCCTTTATCTGATCCTGTTTTTAGTGTAAGGTGTAAAACCAAGTGTTTTTTACCCCTACCTTAGTTTTTAGACCCCAAAATTAAAAGATTTGATTAGAAGATTTTTGCACACACAGGATGCGATGGAACTAGTTGCTTAGCAGGACTAGGATTTTAGGCAGTCTCAGCAGTTGTTTGTTTCTTTTTGCTTTATTTCTTTGAGTCTCCAGTCTCAGCCAAAACAGTTGGATTTTAGGTTAGCATTACATTTGTTGTTTCCATCATGGCAATTCTAATCCAGGGGGATTAGGCCTCATTCCACTCCCATTCCCATCATGCTTTATTCCTAGCAGCTGGGCAACTAAGTTTATTTTGGAGGGCACTACTTCAAGTTCAGTGCATTCATTCCCTGCAATTTCATCTCTCCTCTCTAAGCTAAGCTGCTTGGCTCTAGGTGCTTTTGCTGACTTTGTGTTTAGCACCTCTTCAGATCTCTTTGCTAGCCCCTGTTTTTGCCCTTTCTATTTCTTGCCCATTCTTTGGAATGCGAGCTAATGTGAAGCGAAGAACATAGCCACAGTTTCTCCTCTGCTCATAAATGTAGATCAATAGGGATTACTGCAGCAGTGTCCTCTCCACCTCTCCTCCCTTTTACTGTTGTGTTTACCAGTGCTGTTATATGTGAGTTTATCTGTATATATTTTTGTATTTATGTATGTATATTTGTATATAGGTTTTTTTTTTTTGGTTTTTGTATTTTGGGCTTAGGTCTTGTCTGGGGCAAGAAAAGAAATGCGATATGGCGTCGGTGATCGCATTAGTAGTACTGGCAATTTTAGGTGCCAACGACCTCGTCAGCCTATCAGACTCTCTCTGGCCAGGGATATGGCGGTCATGGACTTCACAATACTCACAACTGCAACAATGGATCTCGAACATCTGACTAATCCTAACATTTATGGTTTCACTTTACACCTGTATTAGCCAGAAGGCAAGTGTAGAGCATGTAAGGCAATACTTGAACTCATTCACCAAGTTGACAATAACAAAATCAACAGTATTTGTTCACTTTTGGATTTAGTGTTGGATAACAGTTATTTTGCCTTCACAAACAAGTTATTCAAACAGATTTCTGGTGTGGTGATGGGGACCCAGGTAGCCCTGGTGTTTGCTAACTTAGTAATGGCTATGCGGGAGCAAAAATATTGGAAGGGGCATCTTTACTCAGATAAAGTTTTGTTTTATTATAGATACATTGATGATCTTTTCTTTTTGTGGAATGGTAATTTAGAAGATTTTCAGAGTTTTGTTAGCTCTCTCAATAGCAGCACCAATTCTTTAAAGTTTACCATTAATGATATTGGGGATACTTTGAATTTTTGGGGATGTTGACTTTCCTTTAAATCTACTCATGGGCTTTTAGAAAGTAAGAATTTCCACAAAGAGACATTTATCAACCAGTACTTTCATAGGAAAGTTTACACCTTACACATTGGCTGACATTTTTGGAAAAATAAGTACTTTTATTGAGAGAAACTACAACCTATTTTACAAGGACTTTACATAGAGGCCCTTGAAGTTCAGGATACCCAGGCTTTTGGTGTCACGCAAATCAAGTTTTTTCAAACTAATATTTCCTTTTCCCATTTCAGATGATATATGGGTGACCAAAAGTGCAATTTTAGGCAACTGGATAATCAGTTTAGGTAATTCAGATTTGGTCCGGTTCTTGGTGTCAAACTGATTTTTACTTTTAAGAAGACAAACAATTTAAAAACACTTTTGGAATGTAATGACATGTATCCTAGTTCCAATATAAATAAAGAAATAAGCAAACAAATAAATAAATACATTTATACATATTCATAATTTCCTTTACAATCATACAAAATTAGACCACCACTCTTTTTTTCCATAATCACCAGCTGATTTTTATTTTATTTATTTATTTTTATTTTACATTTGTTGACCGGGCTAGTTTAACTGGATGTATGTCCATTTTTAGTAGAGGCCCGGGGAGAAAAGCTCCAAGATACATACAAAAAAGAAGGAGAGATAAGCTCCAAGACAGTTATAATAAAACAATATAAAAGGTTGCAACAGTTAAACTTAACATCTGTTGGTAATATAAAGTACAGTACTCATAGTAAGCATAACTCAAGTAGTAAATGGTAAATATAAAAGAAGATGTTACTATTTACATATATACATATATTTTAGTTGTCATGACATAGTATTTGGTTTCTTAAGGGTAATTCTGTAAAGGTGAGGAGACTGCATTCGTGTGAGGGAGGAAAGTTAGTCAGGGTTAGTACAGGGGCATAACCAGTGGGTATGGAGGAATAGTTTTAGCTTCTGTTTAAAAATAGTTAATGAAGCCAGAGAAATGAGTTCAGTGGTAAAGGATTCCAGTGCTTTCCAACAGCATTAGAAGAGAGGGAGTCTCCTGCCAAGTTGTTGGTTTTGCAAGTATTGATAAGTATTTTGTTTGAGCAGCATAAATTCTTAAGATTGTTATAAGGGGTAATAATGCTAGTGAGCATTGGAGTGTTGGTGGGTTAGCACAGGGTTTTATAGGCTATAGTAAGCTGGTGAAAAAGAATTTGGTTTGGAAGTTCAAGCCATCCCAGTTGCTTTAGATTAAGAGAGTGATGTGTTCTAAAAAGAGAGGCAGTTGCAAATCTGGCAATATTATTGTAGGAAATTGCCAGTTTATTTAGGTTGTTCTTAGAAAGGTTAGTATAGATAGGTGAAGAATAGAGTACAGTGGGGATTAAGTGAGTTCTGGCTATAGCGGTCCTGACCACTGGAGTAAGAAAGGGTTTGATTCTATAGAGGGATCCTTATTTTTTGTTGATTGTTTTAACTGTGCTGTTTATATGAATATCAAAGTTAAGGTTGCTCTCTATTGTTATACCTAGAAGTTTGGTGGTATGTTGAGGAGGTATGAAAGTGCCATTATTAGATGCGAGAGAGAAATTTATTAGGGTGGACATTCGGGTTGGTGTGAACAGTAAAAGTTTAGTTTTTTGGGGGTTTAGGTGGAGGCAGCGACTTGAAAACCATTGTTCTACAATATTGAATGCATTTTGGGTAAGGGACTGTAGTTCAGTTGGAGAAGTGGCTGAACAGATTATTGTAGAGTCGTCTACGTATTGAATACAGGTGGTCAGAGGAATTGAAGAGTGAAGGTCATTGATAAAGATGGAAAATAGGAGTGGGTCTAATATAGAGCCCTGAGGAATGCCAAGAGAAATGGGAAGGAGGATAGATAGTTTATTGTCCCATAGCATAGCTTGATATCTATTGTCTAAGTAAGATTTGAACCAATTTATCGCTAGGGGTTCAACGAGAAGAATGTCAGTATATTTATGAGGAGCTGGTGATTGACCATATCAAAAGCTTTGGATAAATCAATAAAGACCACAGAGGAAAGAGTATTGTTGTTCCGGTTTTTGTTAACTTACTTTGTTTGCTTAATATTGTTGCTAAAACCTATTTACCATTGAACATATTTTTATTTAGTCTTTCATTCCATGTAACCCATATGACAGAAAATAACTTTATCTATTCTTTTAACATATTGCTTAATTCTATTCTTACAATATTCATATTTAATCATGTCATTTTTTATCCACTTCAAAAATATTCTTTAAATAGTTTCCTTGTAACTTTTTTACTCTTTTAAATTTCAGAAACTCTTGTTCTGTAGATTCTTCTTCTTGGCAATGTAAACATATTCTATCACTTTCTTTTGTATATATTGCATATTTCCTTTTAATGGTAATTTATATATTACCAGTGTCTCCACACAAAAAAAAAACTTAACATTTTACTTTCTCATTGCACCATTTGCTTCTTATTTTATAACTTTAATTTTTTAGATAGTCCCATTGTTTTACATTATAATGTTTTATCATTACATTGTTATACCATACGTTTCTCTCTTTTTCTATATCATCAATTTGTATTTTCCACAAAAATAATTTTTCTTTATAACATTTTATTTCTTCATTGATGTATTCTTTTTCTCTTTTACTCTTTTTACCATACCTCAAAATTTATCATACTTATATTTGTACAGTTTTACTAATCACACATTTTTTTCATTTATCCACTTTCATATTTTGTACAAATTTAATGAAACAGCACATGCCATTGGGTTAATTAACCGCAAACTTCTTTCCTCTTTATTCATACAAAACTCCTCTTATTACTAGATATAATCTAGAGTACCATATAAATGAAAAAAAAAGAATATCTGCAATAATACCTTTACAAATACTGTTGGCCACATAAGTACACTTGCTAAGTAAGCTATTTTTCCCATCATACTGAATTTATCAAATAAGCCTTTTTCTGATTAATAATTTATGATCTCCAGAAAAAAAGTTTGGCTGTTTTATTTCTTTTATTTTCCCATTTAATGCTACTTATGCCTTTATTCCCAAATTTTATACCTAACACAAAAATGTATTTCATTGTATTATAGCCCCTATCTTTACTAAATCACCCAAGCCTTTACTTTTCTCTCTATTTAAAGCCATCCCTATCAACTATAGATTTTTTTTTAATTATTATAATGTTATCTGCATATGTTATCAGAATGGGAATTCTTAATCCTTCAGATGTTATATAACCCTATTTCTATCAACTACTATCACAATCCTAACTTATGCAAAGATTAAACAACTCTTTACATACCCCTGTCTAACACCACTCTTCATATGTACCTGTTAGCTTAAGCAGCCATTTACAAGTAATTTTACTTTATTATTACTATATGCAGAGATAAATGATTTCCTAACATTCTCACATATATTCTTTCATTATTACCTATAAGATTTACTGTCTAGTTGTATCAAATGCCTTATTATGGACTCCTATCATAATTTTTGCTTCTTTTTTTTATATCATCCACAATTTTTTTAACTATCATAATTCTTTCCAGCCCTTCTCCTTACACTATATATACTATCTTCCATAATATTTTCCATTTAGTTTCAAATCTTTTTTTATTATTTTTCATAAAGATCTTATAATCATTATTCAGTACTTAGTCTCCATTTTTTAAAATGTCTTCTATCTTTCTTCTTCCATGCGAAAATAAGTATTTCGCTACATAACTCTTTATACATAAAATCTTCATTCTACCATTCATTCAAAATCTTTAAAATGTCTTCTATCTTTCTTCTTCCATGTGAAAATAAGTATTTCACTACATATCTCTTTATACATAAAATCTTCATTCTACCATTCATTCAAAATCTTTAAAAAATATACATATATATTTTTGCCAGTCCCTTAAATTTAATGCATGTTATACCCTATTCCATCTGGCCCTGCAGCCAAATCTATATTGACTTACCCTAATACTTGATCTTGCTCATTTAAAGAAATATCCCTTTCCAGATCTTTATTCTCTTTTCATGTTAACTTTTTGCTTTCCATGTCCATAAGTTCATAGGTCTTTAGGTGTTCATAGATGTTTACTAGGGTAATGACCACAAGGGCCTTTTTAAGCCAAGCCATGCATCCAGAATTTCTGACAAGTTATGACATCCTTGATAAGAGATGAACCATTTACAGATAACCTGTTTGTATTAGAGACATAGGTGCCAAACCAGGGATGAGTTTCCGGTTTCCCATCCAATTGTCCAAGTTGCACTTGAATTGGCTTAGGGAGGAACTCTGCTTCACATGGATGGGGAGCCTGTTCCATAAGCAGGGTAGTCTCTGGTTTGTTTTTTCCTTACCTTCATTTTCTTTGTTAAACATTTCATGGACATATTGTACTATAATATTAATAATATATTCCTCTGTTCTTTCTATTATACATTCTATCTCTCATTCCACTACCATCTTCCTTTACTAATCTGCTTAAGTAACCTGATACCTCTTCTCTTTTTCCTTGTAAAAATATTTGCTGATATAACAATTCTTGTATTTTGTCTTGAGTTTTTTCAAATGATTCTTTCTCTTTGTCAAAGTATTTTCTGTCTTTATGTTCTAAGTCTTCCAATGCAGCATTATGTTTTTTTTACTTGTTTCACACCATATTGTTGCTGTAAAAACATTTTTATATGTTTTATATTTTTCCACAAATATCCACCATTCAGACCAATTTTTATAAAATGTTCTCATCTGATCTTTCCAGCATTATGTTACTAATCTCTTTCCTTCTTCATTTCATGTTTTCTTGTTTATCCTTTTATTTTTTTTTGTCTATTTTTATATGTTCTTTGTTTTCCTTTACCTCTAGCCATATTGTAAGGTGATCAGAAAATCATGTCTCAGCTATCTCCCCTTCTCCTATAACTAAACCTTTTGATACTATAAAATAATCTATGTCAGTTGTACATATTCCCCTTTTGTAAGTATTTTTATGTCTCAGTGTTTTAACTTACAAAATCTTATAACTTCTAATACTTTTCTTATATCATTTCCATTCCTTTTATGCTTGTCTATCAAATCACAATTAAAATCTCCTGTTATTATAATATTTATATTTATCACTATATAGTTTAAAATCTGATGAAATAAGTTTTCCATTCCTTTATAATTAACATAAGCATATAATTTTATAAATTTATGTACTTATTCTTGCCAATTTAAATCTACAATGGTTAATCTTCCCATTTTGCTAACGCTATAATTCCCCAAGGAAATATCTCCATCATTTTCTGGCACATTGTGCATCACCATTTCTTTAAGTTAATCATCAAACAACCCTCCTGGCTGAATGGGTAAAATTATGCATCCATCATTTGCTGGCTTATCTCCATCAAACAGATTTATTTGAAACATCTCCTCAGAATCCTGCACACATTCTCCGGTCTCCATATTTGCTTTTTCCTCAATCTCTCACACCACTCCATGCTTTGTCCTTCTTTCTCCATCTGCATCTCTGCTTCTCTGAGTTGCCTCTGTGCCTGGAATGGAAACAAGAAGTACTCCTGCAAAATTAGTCTAACTCGCAACAACAATGAATAAGGGAGGTTCCCCATAGCTTTGGCCAAATTTCCTCTACTAATTATCACCATGTGTCTCCCCTGAAAAGGGCTACTATCCTAGAGGAATGAACCTTGTCAACAAAGGACAAAAAAATAAATAAATCTAATAATTGTTGTGTGCCTTCCACATATGTCATTAGCCACAGCTTTTGTAATAGTGCTATTGTAATGGTTATGCATTCTTGTTAAGTTGTGTTTCTGTGAATATTTTTTGTTAATATGTACTCAGTACACCTATGTGCCTGAGATATAATTAAAGATTGTGGATACATGGACTAGATGCATATTGTAGTGGTAATATGTACAAGGGTCATGCAGAAATAAGCCTGTTAATTCCACTGCTCTCTGTTCCAATATTCTGATGTCTAAAACAGAGCACACAGCAAAACTTTGCTGTATCTGGGCTCACACCACATCCACCTCCAAGCCCAAATTGTCAAATACTGAAAGTGAGGTTATACTGTAGTCTTTCCTTCTACAGAGTCAACAACCTTTTGATGTCCATGAAGTTGATTAAACATACCATGGCACAGCCTGGGTTGAGACTGTCTGCAGTGCGAATATGGTAGTTGGTCAGCATCTTGGCTATGAAATGGCCTCGTGTGAGATAATGGATATGCTCTCTGATGTTATTCATAGAGCAGAAACCATGGCATATGAATGTAAAGCAACAGGTATGGACTATCAACTGAACCAACTCTAATGGAGACTGAGACATTCCAGGCCTCCACTAAAGGCAATACTACCCCCAGACATTCCAAAAGACATGACCACCTGCACAAGGCATGGCCAAAGATATTAGTTTTTATCATACGTATAGTTGCATGTCTGGTTGTGGTGCTGGAACATACTTACAGTAGATTTTTTTAATGCTTTAGTATTCACATGTGATTCTTTATATGGTGCCAGCACTGTAGAATCAGCCATTTTCTGATAGTGGAGGATCTACAATCTCTTAAAAAGAAGGTGGGGGTGAGCTGGCACAGACAGGGGTTTCAGAGTGTGTGTGTTTGACACATTTTGTGTGAGCACCACAGTATTACCCAGACAATGAGCACATTGTCTATACCTGTAGATATTCAACACAAGGATCTAAGAGAGGAATGCTTGTTGGGGACACTATCAGGAAAATATGCTGGTCCTCAGTAGACAGATATCTGAATCTGCCTCAAGCAGGGGTGGTGGTGTTGATAATGGCACTTAAGAGACATTTTTACTGTCCACCCCCCACACCCTGTGATGTTGCTGTCCCAGTGGCTGCAACCCAATCTATGTGCGTGGTCATCATCAAGGCACAGTTTAGTGTCATCACAGCCACAGCAGAGATAGTTAAGCTTATTCAATATATCCTTGCTGTTTTCTGGGAGTGCATCCTGTTTATCTGAGATTCTTTGAATAGGCTGAATCACACAGTGGACCATAAAATATCTTCTCATAGACATCTGGTAGGGGTAAGGGGCCATCCTCACAGTTTGCCATGTGTTACATCCACAGATGTTAGCCAACATGGCCATGGACATGCAAAATCCTACTCCCACAGTGCTAGCACTTCCATAGCAACATCTATTGCGGGGGTGTCTACGCCAAGGAAAAAGCATCCTTGTGATTGTGTTGATTATAATGCTGGCACATCTCCTAACAGATGTCGGTTAAGGTCATGCAGTACACGAGCATCTAGTCAGAGTTGTCATATATCATGTGCTAAAATTGGCAGAGCCAGATCTTGTGGACGGAGCATGCAAGGAATGCCGAACCCTCTGTCATTCATGCTCTGGACCAGCCCAGTTGGCCAAGAAACAGTGCTACACCAATTGCAGAGGCTGTGCCCCTGTAGATACACACTCCATCCCCACAGCCCCTGTCCCTGTCACATTCATCCACTGATTCCCGGCCCTTCCTGACATTAATTTCCCTACTGTTTCTGACAGTTCCCAAAAGAGCACTTTTTCTTTCTCTATACCTCAGCACTCACATTCCAATCTTCTCTGTGAAAGTCACGTACACCTGTATGCCCTTCTCCACCTGTGCAAATAATGAAATTTTGCCCCTCCCTTTATACATTGTTACTTGGGTTGACTATGTATGGGTGAGCACAGCCTTTTGTTGTAAATTCATGCATCATTTTTAATGAGGTGCATCCGCTTAATGCTTGATTGCTATGTTGTGAAGCTGTATTCAATCTGTGCCTCTTTGGTTCTGCCATGGCATACTGTGACCCTCATCTTCCTTGCTCTGGATCTTCATCTGACTCAGCTTCAAATGCATATTGTGCTGGCCCTGCAAAAGCATACCCTGCTGTAACTGCTTTCTAACTATAATATTGTGTAACTGTAAAAACAGTCAGCATTATGGCACATGTGGAAAGGTCATACTGCAAAGCCCCAGAACATGAATCTTAACAGCAAAAGCATGTATTCAGCAGCCCAAAACCATGCTCAGTACTGTTTCAGGTTTGTGACAGTGCTTGCATGAAGCCATGATGCATTTGCTTGTGGATTTCTCATGAGTGTCATAAGCCAGGGTTACATGTGAAAGTCACCCCCTTGCAAAGCCTTAACACAGGCCACATGTGGGCTATATGTGGAAGTCATGAAAACTGCCTGGGTACACTGCACACACTTTGTAGATGATACCTTGTACTTTACAGACCGCTTGGCAATAAATGGATGGATACCCTTTGCAGCTTACATACCTCCGTCGTAGCTCATGTGGCTGGACCTTTTTTCAAAGTGGGAACAGTCTATTGTTACCCATTACCTCAGTGAAATAGGATAGATCATAAGACTCACATGTGTTAACTATACTCTGGGGTACATGGTAACCATATATGCTTACCTTAGGCTGAAGCATGGCATCAAGAAACTGATGGAGTATTCTCAAGGCAGATGCCTGGGATACTCTGACTCTGTTGACAATAGGTTGCCGAAAAGTTGATGTGGTAAGTATATGTAAAGCCACACATAGTTTGCTGTCCACTGGGATAGGTCTTCCACAACTCAACTTGGGTTGCAGATGACGATGACACATTTCCATGATTAGTTTAATGATGTCACTATACCACTGCTTCATAATGTTGCCTTTATGGAGGTGAAATGTTAAGCATGGCACCTCTGGTGTCAGTGTAACACATAACTGGGCATAGGAACTACAATGAGAGCATCCTGCAGATGTACATTTATGATTTTCTCTGTCTGAACACGGGAATATGGCCAAGTTCAAATATACAGCTGGAGCAGCTCATTTGTACGACATTTAAATGTTTTTTAATCTCTTTGCTATTTTCTTTTGCTTATTGTTAAACTCAGAATCTCATTATACAGTGATTAGCATATATTGTGGATGACTCCATTATTTGACCTAGCTTCAAAGTGTAGTTCTGTTTTAAGAATTATACATACCCTGCACATGGCTTCTCACTGAAAGCATTCTTTTGGCAGGATGCAGTAAATAGTTCTGAATCTGGATCATTATATGTTTTCGGCACATCTCTGAAATTCTTAATGAAACTCCCAAACACTGCACATTGTAAGGGAATTATATGCAGATATCTTATACAAATACAATTATGTTCAAGATTACTGCAGCATGGAAATGTCAATATCCTCATTTCTATGTAGTGCAAGGTAGCAGACCTTGTCCAGCATTCCTTCCCTCAGCATTTTCTTTAAGTTGGTATCTGACACTCCAACAAAACTATTCCTTTCACTGAAGCTTAAATAGAAATATAAAAATATGTTCGCTCCTATACACAAATAGGAAAATCTTTATTTCCATGTTGCCTCAATTCACAGAGCATATTCAACTTCTTTTAACCACCTTCATCTTTAGATTGCATCATGACACTCATAATTACTTACCTGTCAGCACAGCAAGAGCACTGATATGGAAAGTGCATTGTATATATTTCATACACTACTGTGACAGATAGACGTGTATTTTCATTTCTGCTAGCACGTGCTACTTCATGTTCTTGTCAGGCTGGGTATTCTCATCATGGTTTGATATTTGTAGGAAGCTTCTATATACCATACTAAGTAACAGAGTTCTTTATAATCACCAAAATATACATGTTTTCATTACCATCCTACAAAAAGCTGCTAGTATCCACATTTAGGGTTACCACCTCTCCCACTTTACGAGGGACAGTCCCTCTTTGGGCAGTTGTGTCGTGCACAATTATTGTAAACATGGCAAAAGTCCTGAGATATTAGGACAAAATTGTTTCCTATATTTTATGTAATAGTTGCATAAAACAGTTATTTTGTATCTGAAACACTTAAATGTTATTTATTTAGGTAAAGAACTGAAGTTCTGGCCTTTGTACTGGCTGTGAGTATGTTTCCACCTGCCAAATCTGATGTTTGTACCTAAAATGTCCCACTTTGGGCATTTGAAAAGCTGGAAACCCTATCCACATTTCTGTTGGGCCAACTACAATGATTTGCTGTGACTACCTATTGCCCAAACTCATGTGTAATCTGCTTGTAGACTATACAACTATCATGTATCTACAGTCCAGTTTTTTTCTGCTTTTATAGACATCATCCTCATGTACCTACTTGTCTTACCTCTGTTCCTATATAGCAACCGTGTAATTTATGTTTTAGGTAATTGTTTCTATTATGAAATCAATGAAAACAAAGCTATAATATTCCTTTTTTCTTATCCATCATTACATATGTGGGTACATGGGATATAATATTAGTTACAAAGAATATCAGTTTTTTAAGACTCCACTGTAATGATAACATATTTGACTCTTACATAGAAATGAAATACAACTATGAGAAAAATACAGATTTAGGTTGAGCATAAGGATTTAACTTAATTGTTTATTTTCAATACTCAATTACTAAAATGAGTATTTTCCACAAAACGTTTTTATATGATGCACATATTCTGTGATATTATTAAAATGCTTCTCTTAAAAGCTCTTTAAAAGTAAAAATCATGAATATAAATCTGTAAATTACTTCTCCCTTGCCATATAGCACATTTCAAAATATCGGATTACAGGAAGTTTTTTTTTTCTTTTAAATGGAGACTTTACAAAATATATCACAGCTATCAGAAGTAGCAGATTTTAATAAAAAGGTGTCTTATTTGAGTTAAGGCACTCCATTCTAAATGCATAGAATTGTATAATTTATTCCACATCATTTTTGTAAGAAAATGATATCAAACTTCCCCCTTCCATTTCACTATTTTTTAATAAAATTTGATAAAAATGCCATTAAATGGTTAGAAGAGACAGCACGCAAAATATTAATTTATTCTGCACCAGCCAGTTGTACAGAATCTTAATATCGATAATAGCTGTGGTGTAATTAGTTTACATTTATTTTCAAAATCTCCAGTCTTTTTGTTTCAAATATCACTGTTGGTTAGACTCTAGAACATCTGACTGTAAAGAACTGTATAAACCAATATATTCTATTTATATTTAAAAAGAAAAACTTTGTACTCTGTATAAATTGCACTTCAACTGGACAACGAACCAGAATATATAAAGAATGGCCATTCAGCTATTTATCATTCTTTTTCTCTATTTTATTCTAAACTAAGAAATGACATTATATCCATTGTGTTGGCATAGAGGATAAAGCACTAACTGTGGCCAGATTCATCTAAGATTGACTAGTGGTTTGGGTATTGGATGAGCTAGTCAAGGCAGAGCGAAGATGGATAAGGCAAGCCTCCTCACGTCTTTGAGGGTGAAAGGAAGAGATGGGGAATGCATGGTCAAAACTCCATATGGAATCATACCCGGAAAACAATTACTTCCAAAGTTGCTGTATCTTTTAAGGAGGCAGGACCATTGAAAGGATGTCTCTGGCATAAGTAGAGGACAGGTCCTATGTAAACATTTTTCACATTCCACCATTTGGGCCATAGCAGGCAAGTGTAAAAGGAAAATACAGCACCTCAAGCAAGAAACCTAGTGATTCCACATGACTTCCAGAACCCCACCCCAAGTAGGAATGCATATGCCATAGGATTCACCTTCAAGGGGTAAATAGACTGACTGGGTGAATAGGAACTGATATACAGTGGTCAGCTGGGAGAAAACAAGCACTAGATCTGTGTCTATATCTATATCTACCTATCTATCTATCTATCTATATAGATATATACCCCAGGATTTATGAAAATCCATGTAGGCACAATGTAGAACCTACACAGAATGTTACCTTGTCAGTATACATGGTTCCATACCTCTCAACCTCTTAGTGCAAGAAATCCGGACAAAGCCTGACATAATGGGGATACAAAGGCCCAAAAATAGGAACACATTTTAAATGTTACTCTTTTAAACTTAGATAGTTGCTAGAATAATAGGATTTGTGTTGGCATGCATTTTATGGAGGATCTGAAGTCTGAAACTCAAATGCATGTCATTATTTAGTGACTTTAATCCTTTGATTATCCTAGTGATTTGTCAAAAAACCACAATTTTTATAAGGAGCAGACCAAAAATATGAGTCAAGAATCTGAATATTCTGCAAAAATCTGTACAGTTGAAAGGTATGCATGGATCCCTCTCGCAGCGTGTCATGCATATTAATGATGTTGAGTTGCTGGGGGAGAGTCAAGGAACACAGTTATTGTTTCAGTGCAGGGAGTGGCATAGTGATAACAGTGTCTGTAGAGGAGTAAGGGACTACCTGCACTGTGGTAGTGTTTTAGTATTATTTATTTATTTATTTATTATTATTTTAAAAAAAAAAAAAGCATGTTTGCTTGGTGTGATGCAGAGTGCAGCAATGCTAAGCTATGCCCACAGATAAGACTGCAGACACCTGCCAGACATCTAAAAATAGAAACTGGATGTTATTAATTATTTATTTAAATGTGATGTTTAAGCATGTTTAAGCATGTGTGGGCAGCGCGGCACTGAGCTCATCATTGCTTATACGTAGTTCAGTGGTATATGCGAAGGTATAGTGGATTCCTTAATATCCACATAGCTAAATGAGTAGAGTAACTGTTTCATGTGCAGTAGGTCGAGGATTTGAATAAATGGAAGGGAAATTAGTATTTAATTTTAATATACAAATTTTGGAGACTAATTTAATTTATACCTCCCATGGGCTCTGCTAAGCTCTGCTGAAACCTGCTTAGACCTGCTTAATACCACATAAACATGATAACAGCTGCCAATTTTTGTGAGCTGCTTGCCTTTCCTTTGCTGATTTGCACACTGCTATGCTCTGCTAAGACTACGGTTCTGCGAGTTTTCGCGCTTCACAGATCAGATGCCCTGGTCTGCATGGTGCTAAGTGATGTGGTGCTTTTTTGAATCTTGTTCAATGACATGTAAATGTGAGAAAACAGCCTATATTAAGCCCAGCAGGTGAGAATACACCAGAATCCATTACAGTTCTTCCTCTGACTTGTCCTATGGCTGGTGTTAGTGAAGGTTCATGTTTTCAGGTATAGCATTGGGGCATTCTGGAGTCCAAGCTCATGGTTGGACTCCTAGTTAAAAACCATGAGGACTGGCTGCTGCAGGGAGGTTTCCAAGGCTCATAGTATAGGGCAGATGCCTGGCACGCGCTGGCCAGAGAACTCGCCAGTATGACTAGTATCCCCCACACAGTTGAGGAGTGTCGTCACCACCCATAATGACATGAAATGAAATGAAGAAAGGGGGAACTCTTGGACACCTGGATCAAAGAAGCACGGGAAAGGAATGCCCCTCAAGGATGTAAGTAATTTTACCTCTGTTTCACCAATATTTAATTTGAATGTCTGCATAACTGCTACGCATAATGGTGTGCTTCTCCCCAGCATCTGCAGAAGAAAGGGCAGGCAATGTTGAGTCACACACTGGATGCCTGGCTAGGTTGCACAGTGTGTGTGGAAGTATTATGCTAACTGTATATAAATAAGAAAGAATGGGTAAAGCTTAACTGCAGGAAAGTATATACAATAATGTCAGTAGTGCAATAAATGTGGAATTGGAGTTGTATTGCAAGAAATGAATAATGCTAATTTTTGTGCACTAAAAACATGAACCAATACAAGTGACTACATTAAAGCATAGACAATAAAGTCTGTAGTGCACTAAATGTGGAATTAGAGCTGTTTTGCAAGAAATTAATAATGCTAATTGTTGTGCAATAAACACATGAAACAATACCAGTAACTGCATTAAAGTGCATACAATAAAGTCTGTAGTGCAATGATTATGGAATTAGAGCTATATTGCAAGAAATGAATAATGTCAACTGTTGTGCAATAAAAACATGAAAAAATACCAATAACGCCAAGGTAAATGGTGTACATCAGGATTGTATTGTTGTAACCATTGCAGTAGACCTGTATGCATTCAGGCTTCATGGCAAGGTGCTGTAGTCAAGTATAACACTGTAATACTTGTAGCATGCAAATGTAATGGCTGCCAATTGTTTTCTTTAACTCATATGGTAGTGTTCAAGGCTGTCTCTAGGCCAGTATGGTTCACATAATGCTCTTTCATCCACAAACATCAGGTAATCAATGTATATGGATGAGGTAGCCCACAATATGAACTGATACTGTTTGTTGACTTCATGGATATTTCTACCCACTAACAATAAATTGTATGCACCAGCATCATTTATACTGATACATAAAGCACCTGCTATATGTTTTATGCTTGTATTTTATGCAAGTGTGTTCTACTGTCACTGCAGTCTAGTATAACACTGTAGTAGTACTGTCAGGTCATATTTTGTTTCTAGGTAAGTTCTAGGCAAATATCATTCAGTCACTAATCAGCAGTGACTGAGTAGCTCAGTTTGTTAAATGCTTTGTATATAATGCATTTTGCCTCACACAGACCAGGGTTCAAATCCAGTGCTATGTCACACTACATATTACAGTAGCAGTCACGTAATACTCCCATAGTCTCTCTCCGCCAGAAATACAGGTAAATGGGTGAAATAGCCCATATTATGGGTAGATAATTGAGCATTTAGATCTCCCAGACTATTAAAATCATTAGCAAGAATGTGAAAAATCAGCAATGTGCAGTCAGAAATAATATGTATAATTCTGGTATGGCTGTATGCCTGGAGTATCTGTTAAAATTTTCTGCAGTTGATTAATATATTCCATGCAGATATCCACTGCAGTCATTGCTATTGGGTTATATTCCCATGCCTGAAAAAACAGGACATGACTGCTGTTTATGTCTGTACTGTACACATACATGTCTCTCAAGTGTCACAATTTCACATTATGTTATTAAGTGTATGTAATCCTCCTGTTACAGGAATTCCATGGCACTGAGTACCTAGATTGCAAAGGATCACCATTTCAGCCCACAGAACACCTTGATACTGTTCTGTGTATGTCTGTACCCAAAGCTGTAACCGTTTGGCCCATCATGTTCCATGCATATAGCTTGAGAGGTATGTACTTGCTACAACAGCTACAGGAGACATGTACTCACTGTACACATAAAGAAAATACAGGCTCACAGAGTAGATAGTAGTGCTATTGTCAAGAAAGTAAGCATCAATGTACTAATGGATTGATTTTCTCTCTCTCTCACCCCTTATCTTCATTTATTTATTACTGTTATTCATTGGTTATGGTTTACTATTATTATATGTTGTTACATAATGTTTTGGGGCATGTGTTTTATTATTGTTCTGTTTTATAATGGATGCATATTAACATATCTTGTTAAATTATCTATTTGTTGGTCTTATGCTGTAACTGTTGCTGGCATGCTGTTATATTGACTGTTTTGTTATTTATTCTTGTGTTTCACATAATATGCACTGATATGTAATTGCATTATTCCCAATGTTCTGCAATGCTGTTATTACTTACAAGGTTTTGTTAATAATTAACCTATACTTATTGCTATACCTCCATTACCACAGTATGTCAGGGTAGGCCGGTTCCTGATGATCAGCATATCTTGCCTCAACTGGCTGTAGCACTGGGTCCTAGCATGCCTGGAACCAAGGCCAGTGGAAGCCCCTCAGTTGCCCCTGCACCACATTTGACATTGGGTAGAACTGCCTCAGAGGACAGGGCCTGGCCTCCCCCTGGGAGTGGTGGCAGAAATGCTGCAGTCACCCAGGATCAAATGCCATAATGGTGCACAGATTGAGAGCATGCTGACTGACCTGGTGAGGCAGGCTCACTGTGATGCCCAGGCTCCAGCACAGCCACCCTCGGGGCAATGAAGGAGCAGTGTCATCTATCCCATGGGTGGAGAGGTGAGTCACACTTCTGCCCTCTGGAGGTACCTGTGACTTGGATTCCACAACACCTTCCACATCAATGGTGTTTACCCCCCTGATGTGTCACACACAGACCCTGTCTTGTCTGTCTGCAAATGCATCCTCATCTACCCAAATTACCTTCTCACATGTACCTATGTCCCTTCTCCTACATTCCACTCTCAAGTTAAAGAAAAAAAATGGGCACCTATCCCAAAAAATATCATCCCATAGATATCCCTCCATGTCTCACATGTGTCCACTGGACACCACTAATCTTGTCTAATTGGATTGACAACACAGTTATATTGTTCTCACCCCTCTCTCTGGGGTTTGTGAGTCTAACTTAATTTATAAAATTTTTAATGAGCTTTAGTGATTAAATGTGTTTATGACTTTGTTAGACATATGTACAAAAGAAACACCTCTGCCTAGTGTCAAACCCCATCCTCTCTCACCTACAACCCACTGCATTAACCCACCACACTACACAAATCTGACTTGCAATAGGTGTTTCCAGCAAAACATACTGATGGCCACTTACAGTCATTAGGCATGTAACTGAAATAAAAACTAATGGTAAAAATGGGAATGTACCTGGGACTCTGGTTTGTAGGTTCATAGGTAGGTACTAGGCTATGGTCCCTGTGGCCTATATAAGCCTAGCTAAAAGGTTCATTGGCTTTCGCACAAATTATTTTCCTGTGCCCCTGTCAAGCAGTGCCACAGAAGTGATCCCCGTGGTGAATTTTCTATTTCCCATCCAGTCGTCAAGATTTTTCTTAAAGAGGGCCAATGAGGAGCTTTGCTTGACATGAATGGGTAGTTTGTTTCAGAATATGGAAAGTCTCTGGGACAGGAATCTATCCCCCCAGCATGTTCTGTTTATTGTGGTGACAAGGTTTAAGTCCCTGGAACATGTAGTTCAGAGAGATTGGGATTTCTTTAGGTGTAATATGTCCAACAACTCTGGGTTTGACATAGCTTTGTATATTAGGCAGAGATCGCCTCTGAGTAGGTGATATGTGATGGAGTAGAGCTGGAGTTTTTTGAGACTGTCTGTGTATGGCATTTGTTTGAAGCTGGTAACCCTCTTAGTGAGGTATTTCTGTGGCCTTTCCAATTGTAGGTGTCTTGTGAAATACATGCCAAACGAGGAATTGTGCTCTATAATGGGTCTGATGAGGGATGAGTATAGCGGAACAATGACCTCCTTTTTTCTAGAGGAGAACCGTTTTGTGATGAGGTGTGCCACATAGAAGGATTTCCTGACTACTGTGGTGATATGGTTATCAAAGGAGAGACTACTGTCCACTTGTGTCCTGACGTCTCTTATTACTCTTTCAGTGTTTAGTGAGCTACTGCCTATGAGGTAGTTCATGGGTACTGAGTTTTTCCCAAAGGTGATGACAATGCACTTCTTAGCAATCAGCTTGAGGCCATGACTTTGACACCAAGCATCTGTCTTTGTGAGGCCATTTTGTAGAATCTCTACATCATTAGGTGATTCCATTATGGCTCCCAGTTTGCAGTCATCCTCAAACTTTGTTAGCTAAAGACCTTCTGTGTTGGCCTGCACTTCAGAGAAGTAGATGCCAAACAGGATAGGACCCAGGACCGAACCCTGTGGTACTCCACTCGTCACTGGTCTGAAGTCAGACTTGGAGTCGGCTACTTTTACTGTGTGTGTTCGGTCAGTGAGACAGTTGGCCACCCATCTTATGGCATAGGAATTTATGCCCAGTTTAGCAAGGTTGTCTATAATTCCAGAGTGGGGGATGGTATCAAAAGCCTTGGTGAGGTCAACATAGGCTGTGTGCACTACCTTGCCCTCGTCTACAGCTCTAGTGACTCCTTCAAAGAAGTCAATCAGGTTTAGTAGACATGATCTACCTTTTACAAACCCAAACTAAGTGGGATCCAGGGTTTGGAGATTACCTATGTCTTTGTTTATAAACTCCACGATGATACATTCCATGGCTATGCTGTGTTCTTGGCTTTAGAGTGTGTGGTCTTTACTTGTTCATTCATGATTACAGGGGCTTTGCATTCTTCCAGTATTAAGATGGGTCCTTTGGAGGGTGAGGGGGGGGAAAAGTTAGCACTGAACCTATCTGCCAGGACGTTGGCAATATCGGTTGGTTCTGTATATTTAGTGCCATTGTGCTGTAGCTCAGAGCAGATCTGAGTGTTGCCACTGAGATTCTTGACATAGTTGTAGAATGTTTTGTGGTTGTCTTTGGAATCAGTGGTGATTTTATTTTCATAACTGACTTTGGAGGATTTTATGAGAGATCTCAGCTTTAAGCTGAGGCTGAACAGGGATTTCCTCCAGTCTTGGGATTTTACTCTTTTTTTGCAACAGCTTCTTCCTTCTGTTGTAGAGTTTGTTTATGGCAGGGGATGACCAGATTGGCTTCCTTTTTGGAGGATAGTGTCTTGGTTCTTTTGGAGATGGCACAACCCATGCACTCGTGTATGTGCTTATACAGTGCATTTGTGTAAGATTCAGCAGTCATACTTCTATTTTCCATCTGCAAGGGTGTCATGAAGTTTGACACTTCTGTCTTAAGAAGCATGAAGTTGACTTTGGAGTAGATTTTGATGGTGGTTTCCTTAATGGGGGGGGGGGGCAGTGGTGGGATATGGATGTCTAGTGTGATTAGCTTGTGGTCAGATCTGACCAGTGAGGAGCTGACCTCTGGAGTGGAACATCAGTTACCCATATTGGTAATAACCAGGTTGAGGATATTGCTGCCCCTGGTGGGGGTGTGGACAAGCTTATCCAAGGAGTTGGAATTTATGAATTCCAGAAAACGTTGAGCGAATGAGTTGGTACATGTGTAGTTTTCCCAGTTGATGGTGGGGTAGTTGAAATTGCTCATAATTAAGGTATTGGGTTGTACCTTAAAAATTTTCTAGTATCTTAAGAAACGAAGAGTGGGAATCCTGGAGCATGGGGGGTATCTGTAGCAAGCTACCACCTGGATTGCAGCCTTGTCCAATGTTAGTTGCACTTGGATAATTTTGGATGTATTATGTTGAGCAACTAGCCGAGAGGTGTGGATATCCTTAATGAATATGGATAAACCTCTGCCTTTATTGTTTCGGTCCAGGTTAGGTGGCCGAAAGGTGTGGTATGAATTATAGCCTGGTAATGCGGGGGTGCTCTCTGGAGGCTTGAACCAGATCTCTGTCACTGCACAGATGTTGATGTTCTGCATTTTAAGGAGTGCCTTGAGTGAGTGCGTTTTGTAATGCACCAAATACACCACTAGACAGCCAAAGACATAATAATGGATGTCAGTGAGACCTGTGATAGCTTCTGAAAAGACACCTGCTAAGGCAGCAATGGCAAAGTACATGTAGAACTGTGACCCTGGTGCAGACAGTCATTTATTTATTTATTTTACATTTGTTGATTGGGAAGGTTCGACTGGATGCATGTCCACTTTCAGCGGAGGCCAGGGGAGAAATGCTCCACAGTTAAATTTTAAACAAAATATAAGGTATAAAGAAGCATTCAAATTCACATAGATGGTACTAAACTTAACATTGACTAGTAACATAGCATTCAAGCTTAATGCAAACTTACATAAACAGTGCCAAACTTAACACTGACTAGTAACATAGCGTTCAAGCTTAATGCAAACTTACATAAACAGTACTAAACTTAACACTGACTAGTAACATAGCGTTCAAGCTTAATGCAAACTTACATAAACAGTACCAAACTTAACATTGACTAGTAACATAGCATTCAAGCTTAATGCAAATTTACATAAACAGTACCAAACTTAACATTGACTAGTAACATAGCGTTCAAGCTTAATGCAAATTTACATAAACAGTACCAAACTTAACACTGACTAGTAACATAGCATTCAAGCTTAATGCAAACTTACATAAACAGTACCAAACTTAACACTGACTAGTAACATAGCGTTCAAGCTTAATGCAAACTTACATAAACAATACCAAACTTAACACTGACTAGTAACATAGCGTTCAAGCTTAATGCAAACTTACATAAACAGTACCAAACTTAACATTGACTAGTAACATAGCGTTCAAGCTTAATGCAAATTTACATAAACAGTACCAAACTTAACATTGACTAGTAACATAGCATTCAAGCTTAATGCAAATTTACATAAACAGTACCAAACTTAACATTGACTAGTAACATAGCGTTCAAGCTTAATGCAAATTTACATAAACAGTACCAAACTTAACACTGACTAGTAACATAGCGTTCAAGCTTAATGCAAACTTACATAAACAGTACCAAACTTAACACTGACTAGTAACATAGCGTTCAAGCTTAATGCAAATTTACATAGATGGTACTAAACTTAACATTGACTAGTAACATAGCGTTCAAGCTTAATGCAAACTTACATAAACAGTACCAAACTTAACACTGACTAGTAACATAGCGTTCAAGCAATGCAAACTTACATAAACAGTACCAAACTTAACACTGACTAGTAACATAGCGTTCAAGCTTAATGCAAACTTACATAAACAGTACCAAACTTAACACTGACTAGTAACATAGCGTTCAAGCTTAATGCAAACTTACATAAACAGTACCAAACTTAACATTGACTAGTACCATAGCATTCAAGCTTAATGCAAACTTAAAAAAGAAACTGGGAACACCCACCAGGGCAGATAAAAATGAAAAAACCTTGAATCACCACAAAGTCCAGCAGCCGTAGAGCCAAGGCAAATTCACCACAGGATTTTATTAGGACAGGCAAATTGTAAAAACGATACAGACTGAGCACAAAAAGATGCAATTTGCCTGTCCTAATAAAATCCTGTGGTGAATTTGCCTTGGCTCTACGGCTGCTGGACTTTGTGGTGATTCAAGGTTTTTTAATGCAAACTTACATAAACAGTACCAAACTTAACACTGACTAGTAACATTACATTGAAGCTTAAGATTTAACATATTTACATAGACTGAACACTTCTTTTACAGTTTTAGGTTGAGGCATTACATAATGGTGAACATTGTTAGTAGGGATTGCTTTTTTTGCTTTATACAGTTGGGTCTTAGCAAGTTAGCCACAGTAAGGGACATACAGCCATATAAAGCCATGCACATACTGATGGCTGTAGAAATGTTTGTCACAGCCTGTATATGTGCACATATATTTTACAAATACACATGCATTTGCAGTGACTCAGTAGCACAGTCTCTTAACTGCCTTGAATGTAGTACATTTTGCCACACACAGTCCTGGGTTCAAATCCAGCTTTGTGATGCAGATCAATTACATTATTGTGAAGAGAGCAAGTAATGTCTGAGTCATGCAATCCTAATCCGCACAGGTAACAGCTACTTAATGAATTGCTACCCAGTTTTGCAAGTCAGAAGCCAGCAGGTAGGGACACACTGCACATATCCATATAGCCTAGCTATATGTTGCTGACTACTCTGTTATTGGAACTGTTGCATAACAGACATACCTTAATTACATGCCTTGATCAGAATGTACAGGGTATCCTTACCCTGGCTCTGCCATAACAACAGGGCTGCCACAGCTGTCACAATTACATGTACAGCTTGCTGTCTTCAAAAGTGTCCACACTTCCCTCATGTGTGCTAGGATGCAGCAGCAGATGCTTCAGCCTGTAGCATACACAGCTGTATGTAAAGGTAGCTGCTACAGACCTATCATAACCCCAAGCCCTAGACCAAGGGATCCACACACAGCCATACGTAATGGGGGGCCTAAGGTCCACAGATACGAACATGTGTAATGGTTTGCCCCTAGAAAGATAGCAGGTTGACAGACTAACAGCTATTGAATTAGCATGCATATTCTGATTGGTATGAAGTCTGACACTCAAGAGTATCTCTTACTTTACTGTCCTCAACCCACAATGTTTGCTGGTGAACTGCCAGATGACCACAATGTCATGGGACACTGACCACACATATGAGGCAAAACTGTGTACATGCTCCATAAATCTCTACAGTTGACAGTTATGGTATCTCCCTCTGCCATGCTGTACTCTGCACACCTCAATAATGTCCATCTTAACAACTGAGAAAGGGGTCCAGCTCTACACGTCGGCCTTATATAGTGCACTGTGGTGGCATGTCATTGGCCAATGATAGTGCAAATTAGCTGTTTGGGCTGCAATTAGTAATTCTAAGCCACAGACTGGTGCAGAGGCAATTAACTGTTAATGAGCAATACCTTAAAAAGGCAAGCAGCTGTTTATGGGGAACAGGTTTGTATGAGACTTAACTCACACAGAGAGCGTATTTCCAAAAGATTACCAGAAGCAATGTTTAAAAAAGGAGTATTGCACTCCACCAGGTATGTAATAGATTTCTCCATATAACAGGATGCAGATAGGAGGATGGAGGTACCGGGAATAGAGATTACAGCAGTAAGCCTGTCTTAAGTCTATGGTACTGATGTGTCAGTGATACTCTGCTGTCCTACACCTACAAGCATGCCTCTCAACTGTCCCTGATTTTCAATGGCATCTCAGCTCTGTCCCTGTCAATCCATCCTACAATGGTTGTTTATTGTAGAAAAGCTAGTGGATTACACATAATACATAGTGAAAGGCAAGCATGGCTTAGTGGTATGTCATACAGACTAATATCACCAAGGTCCTAGGTTCCAGACTGACAGTGGGAATTTATTTGGTTGGGAGGGTGGCCTAATGGTTAAGGTGTTTGCCTTACAAACACAAGGTGCAGGGTTTGAGTCTCACAAGGGATAACTGGCTAGGCTTAAAATGGCTCGCAAGGGCAGTAAGCTTAGTACTAATCTATGAACCTATGAGTAGGTGTGTACACTCCTGTAACATCAAATGATGTACTGCAATTCACCTCCATCATTCGGTCACTGTCTCACATACATAATTCTAACATTTTAAAAGTGTCCCTGAATGTCCCTGATGTACTCTAAGTCCCTGTTTCTGTTGACATATGCCCCTGCTTGGTTGATGGCAATGCCTAACATACCTGTCAACCCCATGTAGCATGAAAGCAGGACAAAGCCATAATTTATGGGGGGACCGAGGCAAAAACACAGCAACAGTGTTTAAATATTTGACAGAGAACCACAAGTTTGTGTGAAACTGACCAAAACTATGAGGCAAGCATCCTGACATTCTGCAAACGTCTGTATAGTTGAGCGGTATGATGCCTACAGGGTACATATACTATAGCAGGTTTGTATTGTTTTCTGTCACTGTGGCACACTGGTGGTGCCTGTCTGCCCCAAATAGTTGTTGTAATAGCACACTTTTTTTTAATTGTCTGGCAGTAGCCATATGACATATCAGTAGGAGTTTGCCCACAGGGGACACACCACAGTAGACTGCAGTGCTGGGTGTTGAAACATACAGCAGAATCTGTCACGGCACACAGGCATATACCTCAGTATTATTACTATCTTGGTGGTATCCACACACATAGAGAGTTGCCAAATTGTGGGGTATGACGTGTAAGGAAGCAGTGGATAGTACAAGCCTTTATGGGTGTGTTGGATCTGTACATAGTTGATGTCCACATATCTGGTCCTGTAATTGGTTTCCCTTTTATTGTCTTTCAGGAACCATGTACTGCAGGAGACATGCCCCCTTCACAGATGTGAATAATGGCACCATCCTGGATGGACTGACAGAGCACTATCAGATCTTGTTGTCTAGGGGGAGACATAATCAGGAGCAGCAGGCAGTATTGTGGGCAGAAATTGTGCAGAATGTCAATCAGATTGGCCAACAGGGAAGGACCTATGAGCAGGTCCGACACTGGGCCACAGACATTCTGGTGGAGGGCCTGCAATAGAACAACCACTGTTGGTCGCAGAGGATTTTCTGATGAACCTAGGAACACATGACATCTCCCAGGCATCCATCACACCATACATTGTTCACAGCAGAGGAGCATCCAGGTAAGTGTACTGTGTTCACCAGTGTAATACTGTACCAGTCATTGTGGTAAGCTGTACATAGCTGTACATGGGTGTTAGCTCTATCTGAGTTGGGGAAGTTATTAGGGTTTATGTTCATTTGTGCATACATACTCAGAATGTCAGCAATATAGCCAGTATCAGAGTTGCTACTGTACGTGTAGATATATGCACATATTACCTGTAGTGCTGCAACCTTTGGTCATGCTGACAGTACCTCGCTCTCACCTTTTCATAGTTCCATCAGTTGTGGCCCAAGTCTTTAGTCCTGCACCTGGTAAGTGTGATACTGTTTTTTATGGATCATACATACCCTATGAAAGTTAAGGGATGCCATATTGCCCTATGTACAAATGTTGTGTTTAGCCAGAGTAGAATATTTGTATGTTGCATTCTGGGAGAGTTAACTATGGTTCATAGAGTGATTAGTCACAGATGCATATTAGAACGATCATCAACACATCTGCACTTATAGTTATGAACTGCTATACAGCCTGGTATACATAAGGCAATTACTCCAAGATGCCTGTTCAAACATAAAATGGAGATGCTACATACCTGAGGCAGTGATACTAATACTGGTATATCATTCTCGACAATGGTGTACTGGGATTTATGTGCAGTTTTATCATGTATAGTGTCATATTTCATACCTTACAGGCAGATTGTACTGGTGACTTTACCTGGATGTGGCTGAAATGCATTTAATAAAGGGCTTGACTTGTCTGTGTATTTTCGGCTGAGGTTGTCTGTTGTGCATGGGAGCAGAGATGAGAAGATGTGAAACTGGTAATGCAGTTGTCAATCTTCATTTGTATGAGTCTGTGTGGATAACCATTCATAAAAGGCAGGTAGTAATGTACTGCTTTTGTCTTGGTTTTCACAGGTGACTGGGGAGGGGGTTGGAACCTGTCCTCCTCACGTGATGTTAGTGTCTCATCGGACTCTAATGATGGTAGCCATAGTGAGGCACAGGTTGGGTTGTAAGGGCCTGAATCTGTCCCAGAGGTTGACATCCTTCATCTACTCCCAATGTCACTGCACACAGTCAGTATACCCACACATACCCAGTCTCCATAAGCCACAGATATTGTAAAGTCAAAGGGTGGCGACATTGAACACGATAGTGTGGCAACTATGGTGTCAGTGAGTGTAGACACTGGCTATAGCAAGAGAGCTGGTGAGGTGCCACATAGGAGGACCGCTATCCATCCACCACCTGTTGCAAGTGTCACATCACGGGTCACTCAGCACATGTTTCGGCCCATCAAGGAGGCACAGGCACATGCTGAACACAACATCAGATGGATGCTTAGGGTTTTGAACATAGCACAGTCTGACATCTGTGACTGCCTCTACTTTATTGGGGGTGCCTTGGATCGGTTCACTGATGCAGTGGACAAATGGTGGGCTGAGACAGTGTCTATGGTGGACTGCAGATTATTTGTGCTGGAGCATCTGGTTGGGGTTGGGCATTAAACACGTGGACATAGGTCAGCAACACCATCTGCTGATAGTCCACATGGATGTGTACAGTCATGCTCCCGTAGTTGCAGTACCTCCAGCGCTAAAGTGGGACATTTGCTGTCCACATCACGATGTGGCAGGCTATGGGCACGTGGTTCTGGGCAGTACCAATGGGGACACATCCCAGCATTTTGCAGTCATCATTAGGTACTACACTGCATCTGACGCATGGTGGTGCCAATACTACTCCTGGCAGAGCCGGTTCCTGTGTTCATGGCCTGTATGGTCCTCAGCTTTCCAACATACACAAATGTAGAGCTAGCCCTGGGCTTGACTGTGTACACATACACACATGCAACCATCCCTGTCACATGCGGGTCTCCTACAAACACACACAGCGCCTCTCCAAGGCCTGTCTAACCCACAACCCTCATGAGTCCCACACATGCTGTCAACTGTTTGGCACAGCCTAGGCCTCTGGCACCCCCACACCACACTCTGTGCATGTGATGATACCTGTGCCACATCCCTGTCATCGATGCAGGGAAATGCTATTTGTCTAATGCACAGGGTGTCTATATCTCTTGACATGTACTTGTGTAGTGCAGTGTTGCTTTGCCATACCACTTGTTGTGAGCCACAACAGGTACTGTATGCTGGCATGTGTCATGACTATACATCACACTTTGTGTATCTTTGTTGCATGATGTTGGAGGTAGTGTTACAGAATGACAGTTGTGTCACTGACCTGTGTATGTTTTTGTTCCAGAAGTTTGAGGGGATACACTATGGACACATGGCAGCAATATAGCGGCACAAGATCGCATGGCAGCACAGCAGAAATATGATGTCAGCAAGGTACAGCAGTATATGTGCATGGCTCCCTAGATGCATATGTGTAGAACAGTCTATCAGGGACAATGGGGCCAATCAGAATTTTCATGCATTCATACTTTGTAATAAGGTCTGCTACACTTGCTAGATGCCACCTGGGTTACCTGACCTTAAAAATCTAGAAGGTGTGGTGATGGAGTTGACATGTCTACACATATCTTGTGTCCGGGTCAGACAGTTTGTGCACATCAGTTATGATTATGCATAGGAGGGCATTTTAGGGCCAACAGGTAGTCACAGAGCCAAAAAGTGCATAAACATTGCATGGGGATGGCTCAAAAGGCTATGTCAATAGCAGTGCACAGGGATATGTTTACACACACAGAAACACAGTTGGCTGCTGTGAGATTAGAACCCTTATTACACAGTATAGCTTGGAGTGTTTTTCGCATCCACCAGTGAGTTTATCTGATATTATAGTGTCAGCCAGCACTCTTAAGGTGGATAATGGCAGCAGGCCATGTAGTGGAGGGCAATGTAGAGGCCAGCAGCTAGTCACAGGGGCATACAATGCATAACCATTGCACAGAGGAACCCCATGCAGGCTTGTCTGTAGTGCTGCATGGGGATACATTTACACACACAGTTGGCTACTGTGAGATTAGAACCCCTACTGATCTACTATTACATATTATAGCATGCAGTACTTATGGCATGTGCCACAGAGTTTATCTAACATTACAATGATGGCTAGTGCTCTTAAGGTGGATGATGTCAGTAGGCCTTGTAGTGGAGGGCAATGTAGAGGACAGCAGCTAGTCACAGGGCCATAAAATGCATAACCATTGCAGACAAAGTACTTGTGGAGTACGCAAAGTAGCCTTTTTATAGACAGTTTGTTTGGCCTGTAGAGTGATATTGGGTACTGTTATTGTATCTAGTGTCCTAAGAGTGGGATACCTGGCTGGTTACAGGTCGATAGGCAAACGTGGCCAGGAACAATATGGCCTGTCCAAGGCATGCATTGAACCATTGTACAGTACAACACCTGCTCACCTGTGTCGGTCTACAAGGTGATATTCCACAGGCATAAGGGTCTGTGGGAGAGTGGATTATGTACTGTCATGGCTTTGGTTTGGTTCTTTTGGCAGCTGTTTTGATGTGTGAGTGCAGATACCCTCAACATTCTGAGGGTATGTGGGGAAATCCATACATCACCCCCCCACACACACACACACACACATATATATATATATATAGGCAGTGTGAATTATTTTGCCATCATCCATTGCTTTGTCTTAAAAGAAGCCCACCAGGCTGAGTAGGCATGATCTTCCCTTGACAAAACCAAACTGGGTTGAGTCCAGTGTCTGGAGGTTTACTATATCTCTACTGATAATCTCCACTATAATTCTTTCCATGAGTTTACACATAAGAATAGTGAGTCTTATGGGTCTGTATCTATTGAATATCAATGAATATTCAAAGTATAGTAAACAAAGTCTCTGAATTTCATTCTTGGATCACTAATTACTTACCTGACATTATTATTCTTACAGAAATTTAGCTCAAACCACATATAAAAGACACTGAAATTCTCCCCCGGCTATACTATCATCTGCTCTGACATATTAAATAAAAAAGGTAGTGGTGTAGCAATCATGTTCTCTAACCCTATTTCTGTCTTTTCTTCTATTTCTCTGCCTAAATTCCTCCCTGGGGAGATCATTGTCTCTTACTGTAAATTAAATGAGCATAGAACAGTATGTATAATTGCCCTATATATTCCCCCAAGAAATAACATGCCTATTATGGAAGACATCCTACAATAGGTATCTAGTTCCATTTCTCATGAAATAATAATTCTTGGTGATGTCAATATTAACTGCAAAACTTCATATCAGACTCCCCTTTCATTAGTATCCATCTGCATGGTTTCAGACATCTCATAACTTCCCATACTCAATCCAACAAAGTTAATAGCACTGGGACTACTCTGGAGTGAATACTACTCTCAAATCCAAACTTTATGACTCTCCAAAAATCCTCCCAGAGTCCCTCAGTCATTACCATCCCACCTATGTTCAGAGACTAGCAACTCACCATATCAAGCAGCACCTTTATAAAGATCAGGTTTAAATTCTAAGATTTTTAACAACATCCTTAATAACATTAATTGGTCCATCCTCTATGCCCTGCCACTGGATAATGTTGTTCTAAAATGTAATGCAATATTTCTTGACATTCTTAATAGCCTCACTCCTATAAGAAAAAAAGAGTTAAATTCACCCATTCACCCTGCTTATCTACTTCTAGTAGGCAATTAATGTATAAGAGAGAGACAAAGCTTGGAGAAACTGGCAAAAAAATAAATCTCAAGCTCACCTACAGACCTACAAACAACTTTGAAACATGACAAAAACAAGTTACTGCTAATACAAAATATTATTACTTCAATACACAGGATACCCAAAAACACAGCTCACAGACATTTCAGTCCACTATCTAAAAAATATTATACCCCGGAACTCCTAGTACACATAACCAAACATCTTGCCATCAGAAACTGCTTCCAAATTTAATGGCCACGTTATAGACTGTATAGCCACCCTCACCCAAAGCTCCCTACAGAAGTCTGCCACCCATGACAAACTTCAAAGCTCTAACAATGCCATTTTCAACTTAAAATATGTCTCTACTTCCTACATAAAAATTATTACACAAATGTAAGTCCTTCTCACTCTCTGTAGACAATCTCCCATATGAATATCTAAAGATTGCTGCTCCCTCTGTTGCCTTCCCAGTCTCTGTCTTGATCAGTCAATCCATTTGTAAGTCATATGTCCCATCTCTCTGGAAAAAAAAATTACATCTTTCATATTCATAAAAGGGGAAACTCTACTGAAGTAACAAACTTCAGACCAATTGCAATCTTGTCCCCTCTTTCCAAGACCTTAGAAAAATGGGTTCATAAGCAACTTTTACAATACTTACTCCAAGAAAATCTATTAATTTCTACCCAACATGGCTTTTGCCCAGATCATAGCACAACTGCCCTTGTTGTCTTTTTGGACCGCGTTATTAAACGCAGTGATAACAACAGTTTATTTTCTTTCCTCTTTTTAGATTTCTCAGTACAGTCTCACATACCAAACTATTCTCAAAAATGTCTGCTTTAGGCTTTTCCATTACAACAGTCACTCAGTTCTCTAGCTACCTATCTAACCAGCTGCAATCAGTTAAATGGCTCTCCTCTTACTCATCTTTTCTCACAGTTAACATGCAGTTAACTATAAAAAACCCTGTGACCTACTTACACTTAGTATGAACACTAGAAGTATCTTGAAAAAAATTGACAACGTACACGCCACACTCTCCGCTTACAACCCAGACATTACACTCATTACAGAGACCTGACTCAAACCTCACATTAAGGACAATGATATACTTTCCCCAGGTTATAATATAATCAGGGCTGATAGAGCTATCAAAAAAAGTGGAGGAGTCGCCATGTTATACAAGACTGTCTTCTGCAGTAGCAAGACACATTTTACAGATTTACCTATGTAAAATCAGATGAGGAATTGCTTTATAATGCTTTATAATGAATCCCATATTAATAAATTGCCATCCCCTCTCCTGGTAACAATGTGCAAAAATAACATTTTGCAGCACATGATTATCACTGCAGCAGTATCTATCCTAATACATATCACAGTGACTAGAGGAGTAATACTTAAGAAATCATAGTATTGGAATGTGTTGATCTTGGAAATGAGCATACCTCTCAACCTCTTACTTCACAAAATCTGGACAAAGCCTAAAACAATGAGGGAACAATGTCCCAAAGACCAGGATCAAGTTTATATACTGCTCTTGTAAACTTAAAAAGTTGCTGGAATAACAATATTTGTCTTAACATGCTTTTTCTGAAGTCTATGAAGTCTGAAACTTAGAGTCATTGACTCTTTGTCATTATTTAGTGACTTGGTCCTCAGTTAATTGCAAGAAAACCACAAACCTATGAAAAAATATGGACATTCTGCAAAAATCTGGATAGTTGAGAGGTATGGAATGATACATCTTTAATATCACTTTCTGTTCTAAATGCAACTGATGATGTCTTAGAATGATGTATGCTAAAGGTCTCATTAAAATGCAAGATTAAGTGTGTAAACTGTTAGTTTAGTGCTGTTGTTCTAAGTTGATTTGACTTCATTTTCTAAAAATAAGTAAAACTGTGTACATATGTACAGAGTTTAATTTATACATGGCTAATAAATATATATGTATGTATGTATGTGTGTGAAGAAATAACAGGCACATGTGTACGTATGTATATATATATATATATATATATATATATATATATATATATATATATATATATATATATATATATATACCACTGCATGACTGTTTACTATGTAGGATCATCAAATCACATAATTATTGATGTTACAAGGCAAGTTAAGTCAATATACTGGTTTATAATCACATAGTCAATCAACTTATGTGCGTAAATCAGGTAGCATAACCATTAGTGTTTGTACTATATTGTCGAGCCTTACAATAGCGAACAGCCGCTATAGCAAGGTTTGACAGTGTAGTGCAGATCGCACTATAGTGGGGATTGGGAAATGTACCCTTTCCTCGGTGTAGTGCAATCTCAGAGTTTGTATATATAAGTAGGGTTGGCGTGGGTGGTGCAGGGGGGCTTGCCCCCCCCCTTCAAAAACATGTTAAAATTTGTTTACCGGCTAAGAATTTCAGTGAAGTTGAAATGTTCGACATTTGACTTCACTGAAATGTTCAGTTTGGCATTTACTGTGGTCGGTGTTGTGATTTCCGAACATTTTCTTCGGATATATGCACTTTCAGCCACATTAGTGTCAAAAATGAGATAGTAAACCCAAGATACCATCTGTGCCTTTACATTTCCCAGCCTTATAATCTAACTCCTGCTTCCAGGTGTACAGAACATGTCAGTATGTCAGCGCAAGAGTACATTTTCAGATGCCTACCCAACTGTCTAGGCTGCTTTTGAAAAAATCTGCTGCGTCACTTTATTTATATGGTTATGGTTTGTTGATTTGCATTTCTTTTAAAATCCATAACCCAAATGGGTATGCTTAAATGATGCATAGACAGAAGGATGAACTCACTACCACACAGATTCCTGAAAAGGTGTATAACAGGAGATGTGGTATCTTTCTACAGTAACACATACCTCTCACCCTGGACGGTGTGCACAGCTGAAGCTGGAAGAGGTGATCGAACCTGGGATGTCCAAGTCAGATGAGGTAATGAATCTCTTGTCCTATTCATGAGAGGGGATGAACTGGATTTCTGAAGCATGCTGCAATGTATAGAAAGGCAGCAAACAAAGCTTTTGTCCCTCATATACTGCTGGCATGCATCAAAACTTCCATTAAGCCCTGTCTCATACAGTTGCTCTATACCACGCACATTTTTGTATTATTGAAAGCAAATCACTGAGAATTATACTTGAGCAGTAATACCACACCTTAGAAGTTCAATACAAAGTAGTATTTAAATGATGGCAGTTATTTTCTTCTATGTCCCCTATATATTTGCTTCTGTCAAGAGCTTATCTAAGCAGTTGAGAGGTTTAATTCCTACCACATAATGGCATACCCTTCAATTACTTTGCTGAAGAATTCTGGCCAATGATAAAACAATGGGGGGACATACAGACACATTTGAAAGTCATAGGAATATGTACTGATTTTGATGCATATGTTGTTTTATATAAATAATTGTTTACTAAGTTTATTTGATAATCAGAGAAGACTTAGTCAGAGTGAAGGTGGTAGGCTGTCTAAAAGTGATTTTGCTCAATCCCAGGGATGAGGAAAATAGAGGCTGATGGAACCAAACCATTGCTTGGGGGAACAATTCTATTCACAAATATGAGTATTACTCTTCCGCCCGGTTAGCCAGTGAAGTAAAAATAGGTTATGTGCAGAGATACTGTACATCAATAGACATACTTCAAAGGGCAACGTATGTCACTGTGTAATGTATGGCATGATGAGCTGTACGCAATTGTATGGCATGATGGGCTGTGTGTGAGTGTATGGCATGATGGGCTGTATGTGACTGTATGGCAAGATGGGCTGTATGTGACTGTATGGCTTGATGGGCTGTATGTGACTGTATGGCATGATGGGCTGTATATGATTGTATGGCTTGATGGGCTGTATGTGAGTATATGGCATGACAGGCTGTATGCGACTCTAAGTCATGATGGCCTGTATGTGACTGTATAGCTTGATGGGCTGTATGTGACTGTATGGCAAGATGGGCTGTATGTGATTATATGGCTTGATGGGCTGTATGCCATTGTATGGCATGATGGGCTGTATGTGACTGTATGGCATGATGAGCTGTATATGGTTGTATGGCTTGATGGCATGTATGTGACTGTATGGCATGATGGGCTGTATATGATTGCATGGCTTGATGGGCTGTATGTGAGTGTATGGCACAGCAGGCTGTATGTGACACTATAGCGTGATGACCTGTATGTGATTGTATGGCTTGATGGGCTGTATGTGACTGTATGGCATGATGGGATGTATTTGATTATATGGCTTGATGGGCTGTATGTGAGTATATGGCATGATGGGCTGTATTTGACTGTATGGCATGATGGGTTGTATGTGATTATATGTATTGATGGGCTGTATACCATTGTATGGCATGATGGGCTATATGTGACTGTATGGCATAATGGGCTGTATGTGATTGTATGGCTTGATGGGCTGCATGTGACTGTATGGCGTAATGGGATATATGTGATTATATGGCAGGATGGGCTGTATGCAATCATATGCTTGTTATATGAAAAGAATAAAGCTTCTGAGAGGCAGGTCCAAACCATGGGGCAAATCTGAAAACAAATTAATGTTACTTTGGTGGATATTAAACTATCACATATATCCATAGACTGTATATGTACATTTTCTACAGCCATCTTGTGCTTGTGCATCTCCCTGAATTACTGTGGTGACTACCATGTAATGCATATAATAGATTGCTTTTTATTCTATTGTTTTAGCTTCTTGTGCTGCTACATCCTCCTGTTCCATGTCTCCTGATCCTACTCCCTTATAACCTCTTCCTTCTTCCTCCTCATTCATATGGAGCTTCCTCCTCTTCCTGAGTATGTGCAGTTCATTTCACCAGTTTGTATTTTGCTAAGTGATACACACTGAACAATACAACTCAGTTATTCATGAATGGCCAATTGTCATTCATAAATAGTAGCAAACCCCTCTACTTAACATGCAAACTAGTTTGCTCCAAACTGTATAACTGAAAATCTAAACCCACAATGTAATCTTATTCTTGGAAGGTCATGTATTCAGTCTAAAGTATATCATTGCTTTGTTGCTTAGCTACCATAGAATGTTCAACATAATAGCCTCAATGTGTGAGATATATCAATGTCCTTTTTAAATGGACTACACATCTTAGACTGAGGAGTGACATGATAAAAGTTTGAAAGTTCTACTAAATGGAAAGTAGAATCATTAGATGGACAACAACAGCATGACAGCATGACAGCCATGATAATGTTAAGTGCATTGCTTTTATGTCATTGTCTTCTAAAATGCTGAGTTTAAAATAAATTTAAATTGAGTAATATTTTTTTACTGTCACTTTTTCAGTTTTGTTGTTCGATGAGTTAGATTAAACATACTGGTAGATTTTTTTCAATTTTAATAGTTTTCCATTCATATTTAATTATTTGTTTGCTTGATTGTTTATCGGTTTGCTTACATTCATTTATACTTTTGTTGCACCTATTTATTTAATACATGCTTAGATTGGTGTATGGCATTTTAATCCTGCATGCAGATTTTCTTATACGTATCTATTTATTTATTTCTCTCTGATAAAATGCATTCTTTCGTATAATATTGTGTTATGTAGCAGAATACATAATTAATCAGGCGAGGGCAAGAGCTGTTTTTCATTATAAAATAACAAAGTGCAAGGTATTCTAATATGTGTTTTATTATTACCAGCTACTACTTGTCCATTCATGTCCAGTTACAGTGCAGATTGAACAAGGATAATTCCTTAAGGAATGAAGGAATAAGAGGGACAGGGAGAAATAATGAGAAACAGAGAGAGAGAGAGATAATAGTTTCAGACTTAAAATGATCTTATTATTTCAAGCTACTTTTGAATGTAAGGGGGAAAATATAGCACAAGAAAAAATCTGTTGCACAGCCAGAATTATTTTAACAATTTTTTTCTGTCTGCTGCCATGGCACTGAATCCACCAGTTACCATTCATTCCATTTCATTTTTACTGAGTACTGAAAATCCTGTAAGTGCTTAATTTCTTGATCTCTTTGTATTATCCCTTGCTCACTCAATAACTGCTGCACATCCATGTGAAAATTCCTTGACACATAAACCTTTTGTATGCAAACTGCTAAAGCCTATGATTTTCATTCTATTAGCATCACAGTAAAATATTTTCAAGTATATCAACCTTCCAGAAATTATCTATGCAGCCACTAATTAAGCTTACGTAGGTATGTTTCCATTTATTAACTAAACCAAAAGGCAGCTCAAAAGAAAACACAGTGGTATAAACATCATCCGTTAATAAAACACTAATATATATGTATATATATATATATATATATATATATATTTACATATATATATATATATATATATCTATACATATCTATACATATATATATATATATATATATTTACATATATATATATATACATATATATACATATATATATATATATATATATATGTATATACATGTACCAATACAATGCCACAGCTGCAATGTATGACAACGGATATCTGAAAGTAAGTTTGCACAGGTTTGCATGTGTGGAAAAAAAAAACATGCGGAATGCACAACAGCGAAATCTAGTCTGCATTCGCTGTTGTGAGTTTGGCATGTTGGACGGAGATCGCACTATAGTGTAGTGCAATCTCAGAGTTTGTACATATAAGTTGCAGGGAGTGTGGGGGGTGCAGGTGTGCTTGCCTCTGTGTAAAACATGTGTTGTATGCCACCGGATGTGGTAGTATGTTAAGAAAATGTCAACAATTCAAAATCAAATTGTCGACATTTATTTTTGCTCATTCTTTTTCTCATTCACTATCATAATGTTCAACAAATGTTTTTCAAGTACATAAGTACTCACGACAAACATGTTTGAAATTATGATAGTAAACTATAGATATATATATATATATATATATATATATATATATACATATGAATATATGACAAGCTTTTGCACAAAGTGCTTCTTCAATTAAAAAAAATATATATTTGGTTATTTAACATGGGATCTGAAAAAGAATCTTTATCTAAAATGATTTTCATAAATTCTCATAAATATTAAAAGAAAAAGAATCTGCATGAATCACTGTTTCATAAACAAGACTACATGTACATTTGGGAACAGCAAAAGTGTTGTAAATCTGAGTTAGCCCAGTTTAAATGCAGACAAAATATCTTAAATAGGACAATAAAATATTTACACATCTTCCTTCAGGGCTTTCTTGAAAAAAATATGGAAAATGACAATAACAAAATGTCTCCATTAAAATTCTCAGTATAAAAGCATTCTAGTGACTTATGCTTAATTTTGGAGTTTGCATTTATTTGTATACTTCTACAGTGTGGTCACTGTAAGGCTTGTCTTCATTATATCTGTTTAGTGAATAGAAATTAACACACTTTTCAAGAGCCATAGTGAATACACTAAGAACCGGAATAAGAATGCTGGCTTTCTATACACTCCCCAGACACTAACAGTGCATAGAACATCTAAAATCAACAGTAGAAAGGTTATATGCATTTCAGCTATTTGTATTCTACTCGGTAACAACATTTCAACAGCAAAAGATATCACCATATTCACAAGAAAATCTTATCCTAAGTGACCTCAACATAGACTGACAGGTGATCAACAATTAAACTCCCTCAGAGTCAATGAACTTATACTGCTTTATATAACTAATTACCTCCACCACTAGAATTAACAAAATGTTTGACAGACACTAAACTTTAGATTGGCTCCATACCTACAAACCAAAGAATTCCAAACAATTCAAACATTTAGATGTGCACCAATAGGTGGCCACCTATGCAGTCCGAAATCACAGAACCTAATCCAAAAACACATTTTATAATCAAATAGGTAATGCAACAAAGTTTAATAAAATTACCTTTATCAATTCTCTGACCAATTAAAACTAAAATATTAAAATCCTTGCCACTTAATGACACAATGAAATTAAAATGTTTATAAATATTCTCAGCAGCCTAGCCCCTATACCAATAACAAGAGTCAAATTAAACCCTTAGCTAGCAAAAGAAACTAGAAACATCATGCTTAAAACATTAGGGAAAGCCTGAAGACTGATGTAAGGCAGAACACAGATTGCATTTCATATATTTACACATCTCAGAAAGCTTGCCATGTATTTCATTAAAATGGATAAACAAACCTATTATATGACCCTCTGACATAAACACCAAAAAAAAAAATCCAAGACTGTTTGGTCAACACTAAACAAACTAATGCATCCTGGTCAAACAACCTCATCCTCTGCTTTACTGTCTACTTCTAATTCTAACATTACTGACTCAATACTATCTCATTCAACCTCTACTTTTTACTATTTACTTTTTACAGATAGTATTTTTTTTTATTATTGATAACAACAATTCAACTTTCTTTATTTCAACCCCCATCCTCTACTTACAAGTCAAATTCAATCAACTTCCTAACTAAAACCAACCTGTTTAGCTGTTGACAAACTTCCAAAAGATTATCTGAAACATAATAGATGATGCCAGGGTTTTCCCTACATCCATACTGATCCATGTCTGAGATATGTTCCATCAGTCTAAAAAAAAAATCCTACATATTACCACTCCACAAAGGTGGCACATCAACAGACTTTTCTTAATATAGATATTATCATCCTCTGTGTAACATAATAGAAAAATACATCCACTCACAACTTATGCAGTATATTAATTCTAACAACTTTCTTCAAAACCTAGCATAGCCTAAAACCTCAACATAGTACTACCACTTGTCTCCTCAACTTTACCAATATCATAAGCTAACACAGGAATGACAGTAACCTACTACTATCAATATGCTTAGATTTAGCAAAAGCATGTCATACTGTATTCCATCAACTTCTTACTGAACATAATTCCTTTCCCTCACCCAGCCCTTTCTCAATGATTCCATAGCTATCTGACTGACAGGCAGCAAGCAGTGAAATGGAAACATAATCAGTTCTACGTTGTACCAGTCACTGTCAGCATCTCACAAGGGGCAATACTCTGCTTAACAAACTCCAGAATGCCACCCACATTAGTATCATAGTTCAATATGCTGAAGACTAAGCCCTTCAGTGTGCAGCCCCATGCCTATCAACACTTCAGGACATCACCCCAAATTGAAACTGTAGTGCAGACAAAACTTTTGGGCAACCTAATTGACAATAACCTCAAAGCTGGCCAACACACATTGTAAGGAATTATAAAAAAAAAAAAAAAAACTCTACTTTTATAGAAGCAAACAATACCTCAAAGTAAGTACTTGGACACATCATGCATAGCCCTGAAACAACTAAATTGGCTTGAACTACCCAACTATTTAACCTGCTTACAACTTATTACTGTGCACAGTTTTATACATGCTCCAGAAAAAATGCCAGGCATGAAAAGATACCCTGCAGTAAATACATTCATACAAACACGGATGAATATTCAAATAACTGTTAAAGCATTTTATAGACAGATAGGTACAAAACTATTATATTATTGTTATGCCATTTCTAATAGGTTGAAATGGAAACCAGTGGAAAAATCATATACAATTATTACATATACACACTCTTCTGTATCAGGATGGCATTTGTATTTGTAATTCTGTCATTCTGCCTTTATACAAAAGTGCACTATAGAATGTAGCTAAGCCATTCAGCCATCTGGGATTAATGAGATTAGGACAGGTCTATATTACTACAGTAAGCAAATCAGCAACTGAATCAGCAACACCTGCTAATTAACCTTAATAACTTCCTAAGTGGCTATTGTTCACAGACCTACACTCATTCAGTTATTGTTGTGTCAGCAAATGCTGTACTGCTGAGAGAATAGAAAGCTTACCCAACACAACTAGAGGAAAATTGACAGAAATGCTGGGGTTGTCAAAAATTTCAATGACAGAGCTCATAAGAATAAAACATGAAATTATCCTTCAGATGCTCTGTAATTCCTTCCCCAGTGGAGGGCATAGATTTTTCAATTGTGAGGACTTAATGAAATGGTTTTCATGGAATACAAGAACTCAGCATGTAATGATTATAGGTCACCTCTATTCACATCAAGCAAAACAGCTAATTGGATAGATAAAATTTACTTTACCTGATGTATGCTTTACCAAGGCAAAGCCATGGTAAAACTTAATCTATACATGCATCTGTGGTAAGGTGAAGGACACCTATTGTATATTGTATTGCATTATGTTCCTTAAAAATATGGGCCTTGGAATTTAATCAGCAGTGATAAGACTGCCTTCTTTTTCTGTCCTCAGTAGTAATGAACAGGTTTGTATTGAAATGCAAAGCTCTTCTGGCACAAAAGTCTTTAAATAGGATTTTAATCTGATGGCATGCTGCAATGAATCATTAACTGTTGTGAGGTATTACAACTTATACAAACCTAAAGTTACAATAAGAATTTGCAGATAAGAATAGACTTTCTGCGTATTTTGAATTATGTGTCATTCATTAGACTGTGTTTCTAGCTGCATAATATACAGTCTGGCAGTAATATTTCCACTAAAGAATGTAGCTTATTAGCCAATAAATAGTAAAACGTACTATGCAAAAACATTGCAGAGTACAAACATCACATTACATAAATGTTGCTCATGCAAATTCATACTCTTGAGGAGAGGAGGAGAAAAGACATTACAAGTATGTTAAATCATTGCAATCTCTACAACACCATCCATATGATTTATTTATTTATTTAATTACATTTGTTAACCAGGAGTGTCCGACTGGACATATTCAGCAGAGACCCAGGGAGAAAAGCTTCACAGTTAAAATATACAGACAGTAGTTACATTGAATTTAAATAACAATTAACAATTTGATCAACATAGCAATTAACAATTACAAACATAGTTACAGATGAAGAACATAGTACATCAGTAGACAACTAGAATCTTTATCACCTGCAAAGTACATAACAAAAAATAAACTTGTAACCAAAAACAAAAACAAAGATAGGCAGCAAGCTGTAGAATTCCAACCAGTTTATTGTTAGTGCTTTCGTTCAGGAAATACATGAACTTCTTCAGACAAAGAAACCCCAAGAGTCCTCAGTTAAAATAAAACTATCAATGAAGATGAGATAATTTATTACAAAACCAATTAACATAACTTGAGAAATTTAAAGAGCCAGTGTTATACAAGGTAAAATGTATATGTAATAAATATAAATGCTTTTTTTAAAAATCAGCAGCAATTTTAAAATCACAACACATCAGTCTTATTACTTAATTTTTTTGTGTATATAAATTAATCTAAATACTGTTAAATGCTAGATAACAACTTGAACAACTCAAACAAATAGAAATATAAAATTTGTTTAAATATATACTGATAGATATGTATAAATGCATATTTATAAATTCATTCAAGTATTAGAAAAGTTGTTATACAACCGAATTTGACCTTTGTAGGGCTTTTAATTTCAAAATACATTTTATCGAGCAGTATTCATTAAGCCCTGGTGGAACATGTGCATATGTTTTAATTTGCCAAATAAGTTCCTGTTCTTCAAGCTTTAATTGATGATAGAAAAACAACTCTAACCACGGTTTAAATCCTCTCTATTCAGAGCAAGATTATTTTTTACTTTATAAATTGCAAATTTTATCAGACATATACTATACAACACTGATGAAGGTTTTTTTTTCCCGAAAGCTTTGTTATATTTTCTTAATAAAAGTGAGTTTCTATCTCATTCGTGTTTGGATAATCTTCAAGCTTTAATTCCCAGGGCCCACCTCTAATGTTCCTAACTATTTGTTGTAATATTGTAAACTGGAATTTATGTGTGGGTTATTCTAGAATGTGTCTAGCCAAAGCATTTGTGGTATTACCCCTACTAATTTGGTATTGGTGTTCATAAATTCTCTGCTTAAACATTCTTTCAGTTTTACCAATGTAGTAGCTTTGGCAACATTGGCATAAAGCAGCATATACTACTTCTGCTGTTTCACAGTTACATTTTCCATTGATGGTGTAGATGTTGTTACGTATGCAAACTTTATTAGTTACCATAATGTGCTGGCACTGCTGACATCTCCCACACTTTCTCATCCCCCGGTTGTTGGGGCATTTCTGATTGTTCCTTTCCAACAAATCTTTAAAATGTAGGCCTCTTCTATATGTAATATGTGGTCTGTCTCCCAATTTCATATTAATAGCACTGTCCTCTGATATTATAGCCCAATTTTTAATAATAATATTCTTAATGGCATGTGCATCAATAGAGAAAGTAGTAAGAAAGCTTATTCTGCCATCATAATTCCTAATACTATTCTCCCTATGCACATCAGGGGAGAATTGTTTATTGTTTCTCCATAACCCCTGCATAGAATAGGTTTAAAATGACCAGTAGTCCTTTTAGTAGCCAATTCATCAAGCAATTGTTGAAAAAGCTGTTCTGGATAGCCCCTTTCATGAAACATGACTTTCAATGTGTTACATTCAAACAGAAAGTCAGTCTCTGATGAGACCATTCTGGCTACCCTAACAAATAGGTTCATAGGTTCATAGGCTGATACTAGGCTATCTGCCCTAGGGCATTTATAAGCCTAGCCAGAGTATGTTTGGCTTTTGCCACCCTTTTAGATTAGTAGACTGTGCCTTGAATAGTAGGTCACAGAAGATAGCCCATTTAAGGTTAGTTTACTGTGCCTCTGTCTAGCAGGGACACAGAAGAGATCCCCGGGGTAAACTTATGATCTCCCATCCACTCGTTAAGATTTCTCTTGAAGAGGGTCAGTGAGGGGCTCTGCCTAACTTGGACAGGGATTTTGTTCCAGAGTGAGGGGAGCCTCTGGGATATGAATCTGTCCCTCCAGCATGTCCTATTTATTTCTGTGCTGAGGTTTAAGTCCCTGGAGTGTGTAGCTCTAAGAGATTTGGATTTCTTGAGGTGGAGCATGTCCATTAATTCTGGGTTAGACATGGCTTTATACGTCAGGCACAGATCGCCTCTGAGTAGGCGGTAGGTAACTGAATAGAGCTGGAGTTTCTTTAGCCGAACTGCATAGGGTATCTGTTTGAGTCCCTTGATCCTCTTGATGAGGTACTTTTGGTGTCTTTCCAGTTGCTGCAGGTGTCGGGTAAGGTACATCCCAAATGGGGCATTGTATTCAATTATGGGCCTGATGAGTGATGAGTGGAGGGGCACAATGACCTCTCTTGATCTAGATGAAAAACCTTTCGTGATAAGGTGGGCTATATAGAAGGTCTTTCTAACCACTTTGGAAATGTGATTGTCAAAGGAGAGATTACTATCTACTTGGGTCCCCAAATCCCTAATTACTTCTTCCATACCTAATGGATTACCACCTCTGTGGAAATTTGTGGGCACTTTCTTTTTCCCAAAGGGGATGGCTATGCATTTTTTGGCATTTAGCTTTAGGCCATGGCTCTGGCACCAGTTATCCATCTCTGTGAGACCGTTTTGGAGGATGCTTGTGTCAGCCGGAGAGTCGATTATGGCACCCAGTTTGCAGTCATCTGTGAACTTGGTCAGCCATAGTCCTCTCCTGTTAGCCTGTACCTAAGAGAAATATATACCGAACTAGAGAGGTCCCAGGACTGAGCCTTGTGGTTCACCACTTGTAACTGGTTTAGAGTCTGACATGGCACCTGCAATTCTGACCATGTGGGTTCTATCCCTGAGCCAGTTTGCAACCCATATTGTGACATAGGGGTTGATATTTAAGCTGGTGAGCTTATTTATGATGCCCGAGTGGGGTATTGTGTCAAAGGCTTTTGCGAGGTCCAGGTAGGCTGTGTGGAGTACCTTCCCTTCATCTATGGCCCTGGTAACTGTATCAAAGAAGTCGACTAGGTTCAAGAGGCAAGATCTGTCCTTAACAAAGCCGAATTGGGTAGGATCCAGTGTCTGGAGGTTCCCAATGTCTTTGTTTATGAGTTCCATGATGATACGCTCCATAGCTTTGCAGACCAGGCTAGTCAGGCTTATAGGGCGATAGTTTCCGGGGTCCGTTGTGGCACCACCTTTGTGGAGCAGGACCACAGTTGCTGTACGCTATTCCTTGGGTACATATCCTGTAGTAAGGCTGAGACTGAACAGTGACATTATGTAAGGGTTAAGTTCTTCTTGAAGCTCGTGTAAGACGCAGCCTGGGACACCATCCGGTCCCATTGATGCTGTGTTTTTTGCTTTGGAAAGGGCAGCTCTCAACCTGTTCATCTGTGATGTCAGGGAGGCTACACTCTATTGGGATAGACAATTGCACTTTTGGGGGGGATGGGGGGAGAAATTTGCACTGAACCTGTCTGCCAGGATGTTGGCAATGTCTGTGGGTTCAGTGTATTTTTTGTCATTTTGCACTAACTCAGAGCATATCTGGGAGTTGCCACCCAGGTTCCTGACATTACTAAAGAAGGCCTTATGATTGTCTTTAGTGTCTTGTGCAATTTTTCTTTCGAAGCTAGCCTTAGATGATTTTATGAGGGATCGTAGTTTCTTGCTTGTACTGATCAGAGATGCCTTCCCTTTTTGGGATTTTGCTCTATCATGTAGTAGCTTCCTCCTTCTGTTGTATAGCTTATTTATGGCTGGGGTCCACCAAACAGGTCTCCTGCCTTTGGGGGAGTGAGTCTTGGTTTTATTTGGGATAGCACGATCCATGCATTCCTGTAGGTGTCCATAGAATGCATTTGTAAAGGATTCTGTGGTTTGAGCCATATTTTCCACTGGCCCGGGGACTTTGAAGGATACCACCTCTGTTTTGAGAAGTGTGAAGTTTGCTTTTGAGAAGTTCTTCACCGTGGTTTCCTTGGCTGGGGGTGGGGATGGGATATGGATGTCCAGTGAGATTAATTTATGGTCTGACCTTACCAATGAGGGGTATACCTCTGGTGTGGAACATAGAGTCCCCATGTTGGTGATGACCAGATCCAATATGTTTTCCCCTCTTGTGGGGGTGGTGACCAGTTGTTCCATAGCATTTGAGTTTATAAATTCTAGGAACCGTTGGGCGAGGGTGTTGGGGCTTGAGTAGTTTTCCCAGTCAATGTTTGGGTAGTTGAAGTCACCCAATATAATGGTGTTTGGAGAGACCTTCATATTCTCCAGTGTTCTCAGGAAGACCGAGCGGGGTTCCTGAGTTTGGGAGGGTGGCCTGTAGCAGGCTACAAACTGAAAGGCAGTTTTGCCCAGTGTTAGTTGCACATGGATGGTCTCTGATGCTTCGTGCAGTGCTACTAACCAGAAGGTGTGGGTATCTTTGATGTATATGGATACTCCCCCTCCTTTTGTGGTTCGGTCCGAGTTTTGTGGCCGAAAGGTATGGTATGAAGTATAACCTGGTAGTGCTGGGGTGCTTTCGGGAGCCTTGAACCAGGTTTCTGTAACTGCACAGATAAGATATCAATATTCTCCGTACTGAGGAGAGCCTCGAGTGCGTGCATCTTAAAGTTTAGACTTCTGGCGTTGAGCAGCATTACCCTTAGTTTATTTTTCATTGTGTTGTCTATGGAGGTGGGTTTGTCTTTTGAGCCTTGCCTAAAAAAGGCAATATGGGGGTGGCAAGAGCCTTAGCCAGGATTCAAAAGCCCAGGAGTGACAGGTGCAAGCTGTCCCTAGCGAAGCAACGTGGTTTGTCGAGCATGTCATCCCAGGCTGACAGACACTGGATCCCCTTTAAATGACACCAATACTTTAGCCACTTGTTAAAATTGATCATTTTGTCTTTATATTGTGGCATCATTTTTGGTGAGGGCAAGATGCTACTCAAGGTCAGGGTCATACCGGCCTGGGCTACATGATCAGAGATATCCTCTATGTTTCTTTTCATGTAGTCCAGGGAGGTACATCTCAGGTCATTCACACCAGCATGTAGAATGACGGAGTCATACTTGTACTTGCTTTGGAGTGACCTGAGTGCATGCGTTATTTGGCAGATCCTGGCACCCGACAAGCAGCTTACAGTGACCTTCTCCTTGTTCAGTCTGGTGAGTGGGACATCAGTGTGTTTGACAATAAAGTCACCTATTACGAGTGTATTAGGTGTGTTGTTTAGCCTTAAGGGCTGTAACTGTGTGGCACACTGACTTTGTGAACTATGTGATACGTGGGTATTGGTGTGGGGTAGGGTTTGCTTGGATGTCTGCTTTGGAGGTCTCTGCTGCTTAGGCAGATTTTTATTTAGAGCCTCCGAGTATGTTTTTGTGTGTTTATGTGTTCGGTTTGCTGATGCAGTAGGTCTATGTGAGACTGGAATTGTGGTGTGTGTGGTTCCCTTCTCCTCCTGACTGACTGAGCCAGTACTGGGTTGAGAGAGCTCAGCCTCCAGTTTGGCTATATAGTTGCATCTCCCACATATATTTGAGCTTGGAGGGAGGAGGAGAGGGTGGTCTGTGTACATAAGGCAATTGTAACATTGCCTCAAGATTCCCAGATTCACCAGCTGAACTGGAGAGTAAACCCGAAACTGACTTTTGGACATGCCATAATAGTATAAGGAACTACGTTTTGACTGATCAGAAAGGACCAATAGGGAGCCAAGTACTTAAAAGGAGTATAAGAGGGTGTAGTGCTTTAGTTTATTAGTGTTTACTTATAAGATTACTTATAAGAGCAAGTGCAGGGCATTAGGATGAAGATAGAGTGCTTTCTTTGAGATTTAGATCAGTTCCAAGGGAAAAAGTGAAGAGCAGACTTTGTGGAGCCGGGAATAGTTTAAATCTGATTAAGCGCCGCTGCCCGATGCTGCGCTATGCGCAAAATCACGCAAAACCACGCAAATGCGGGTTTTAAAGCAGGGAAACTGAAAGAGATAGGAATTGACCCAAAACGGCCAATAAGCTACTAATTTCAGGGCTGAGACCACTCCTCCAGGGACAGATAGGCTGCTCAAAGCTCCCCACTCTCACTGGTGAACAGAGAAGCTTCCTCCTATCCAAGTAAGGATATGGGCAACACAGGAAACTATACCACAGTCCAGAATTCAGCAAAGCCTGAAATCTGGACTAATCTAGTTCAGCAAAGGCGGGAAAAGAGAATATATTTTTTTTCTTTTTTTCAGAGAACAGCAGAAAAACACACAGAAAACACTGTAAATGCTATAAATTGGCCCTTACTAACTGCCCTTTTCTGGGGGAATGGGTGGCTACTACTAAAGTGAAGAAAAGTGTTTGAGTAAGTAGGTTTCCCGAAAATACTAGCCTTTAGATAGTGACACATCCAGAAAATTAATGGAGTCTGTGTTAAACTCAAAAGTGAAATCTAGGAAGTCTGTGAATTTGGAGATTTCATTAATAAAAGTTGTTATTAAATCTAGACTTCCTTTCCACATTAAAAAAAGCATGTTGTCCTGATATCTAGTGTAACATTTTACATTTTCCTTAAAAATGGAGTTCTGAAATAGGAAATGTCTTTCCCAAAATGCCATGACTGAATTTGCAAAACTGCCTCTGCATGGGGAGCCCATGGCTACCTAGTTTTTTGCAAAAAATATTCTTTGTCAAAAAGCATAAAGTTATTATTCAAAACTAGGTCTAACAAGGATGGAATTACATTTATCTCTTACTGGTCCATCACTTTCATCATCTTCTTTCGGCTGTTCCCATTAGGGGTCGCCACAGCGGATCTTCTGTTTCCATTTCTTCCTGTCCTCTGCATCATGCTCTTTCACACCAACCGCCTGCATGTCCTCTCTCACCACATCCATAAACCTTATCTTAGGCCTTCCTCTTTTCCTCTTACCTGGTAGCTCCATCCGTAGCATCATTTTCCCAATATACCCAGCATCTCTCCTCAGCACATGTCCAAACCAACGCAATCTCGCCTCTCTTGCTTTGTCTCCAAACTGTCCAACCTGAGCTGACCCTCTAATATACTGATTCCTAATCCTGTCCATCCTTGTCACACCCAGTACAAATCTTAACATCTTTAACTCTGCCACATCCAACTCTGACTCCTGCCTTTTCGTCAGTGCCACCGTTTCTAACCCATATAACATAGCTGGTCTCACTACCCTCTTGTAGATCTTCCCTTTCACTCTTACTGGTACCCATCTGTCACAAATCACTCGTGACACTCTTCTCCACCCATTCCACCCTGCCTGTACTCTCTTTGTCACTTCTCTTCCACACTCACCATTACTCTAAACTGTTGATCCCAAGTACTTAAACTCATCCACCTTTACCAACTCTACTCCCTGCATCCTCACCATTCCTCTTCCCTCCCTCACATTTATGCACATATATTCTGTTTTAGCCCTGCTGACCTTCATTCCTCTCCTCTCTAAAGCATATCTCCACCTCTCCAGGGTCTCCTCAACCTGGTCTCTACTCTCACTACATATCACAATGTCATCTGCAAACATCATAGTCCACGGGGCCGCCTGTCTGACCTCATCTGTCAACCTGTCCATCACTCCTGCAAATAAGAAAGGGCTCAGAGCTGATCCTTGATGTAATCCCACCTCCACCTTAAATGTATCTGTCACTCCCACCGCAGTCCTCACTAGTGTCACACTACCCTCGTACATATCCTGTACCACTCTTACATACTTCTCTGCCACTCCCGACTTCCTCATACAATACCACAACTCCTCTCTAGGCACCCTGTCATATGCTTTATCTAAGTCCACAAAGACACAATGCAACTCCTTCTGACCTTCTCTGTATTTCTCCAACACTCTCAGAGCAAATATTGCATCTGTAGTGCTCTTTCCTGGCATGAAACCATACTGCTGATCACTAATCATCACCTCCCTTCTTAACCTAGCTTCCACTACTCTTTCCCATGACTTCAAGCTGTGAATGATCAGTTTTATCCCTCTACAGTTACTGCAGCTCTGCACATCACCCTTATTCTTAAAGATAGGAACCAAAACACTTTTTCTCCACTCGTAAGGCATCCTCTGACTTTTCAAAATTTCATTAAACAATCTGGTTAAAAATTCCACTGCCATTTCACTTAAGCACCTCCATGCTTCCACTGGTATGTCATCTGGGCCAACAGCCTTTCCATTCTTCATCCTCTTCATAGCTGACCTTACTTCCTCCTTGCTAATCTGTTTCACTTCCTGATTCACTATCCCCACCTCATCCAACCTTCTTTCTCTCTCATTCTCTTCATTCATCAGCCCTTCAACGTATTCTTTCCATCTACTCAACACACTCTTCTCACTTGTGAGTACATTTCCCTCACTGTCCTTTATCACCCTTACCTGATGCTCATCTTTCCCAGCTCTGTCCCTCTGTCTAGCCAATCAGTACAGGTCCTTTTCTCCCTCTTTAGTGTCCAGTCTCTCATACAACTCTCCATATGCCTTATCCTTAGCCTTTGCCACCTCTCTCTTTGCCATGCATCTCATCTCCTTATACTCATGTCTACTTTCTTCATCTCTTTGGCAATCCCACTTCTTCTTCGCCAGCCTCTTCCTCTGTATATTCTCCTGTACTTCCTCATTCCACCACCAGGTCTCCTTGTCCTCCTTCCTCTGTCCAGATGTCACACCAAGCACCTTTCTAGCAGTCTCCCTTCCTAGCTCTGCTGTAGTTTCCCATCTATTCGGTAACTCTTCACTGCCTCCCAGTGCCTGTCTTAACTCTTCCCAAAACTCCACCTCACAATCACCCTTTTTTAACTTCCACCATTTAATCCTTGGCACTGCTTTCACACTCCTCCTCCTCTTCTTGATGACCAACGTCATCCTACAGACCACCAATCTATGCTGCTTAACTACACTTTCCCCTGTCACCACTTTACAGTCTCCAATCTCCTTCAGACTGACCCTCCTACATAGGATATAATCCACCTGAGTGCATCTTCCTCCACTCTTGTACGTCACTCTATGCTCCTCCCTCTTCTTAAAATACATATTCACCACAGCCATGTCCATCCTTTTCGCAAAATCCACAATCATCTGACCTTCTGCATTCCTCTCCTTAACACCATACCTACCCATCACTTCCTCATCCCCTCTGTTCACTTCATCACCATGCTCATTGAGGTCCTCTCCAATCACTAGTCTCTCACCCTTGGGTACACTCACCACCACTTCATCCAACTCACTCCAAAATTTTTCTTTCTCATCCATAGCACACCCAACTTGTGGAGCATATGCACTAACATTCATCATTACACCATCAATTTCAAGCTTCATAAACATCACTCTATCAGACACTCTCTTCACCTCCAAAACACTCTTGGCATACTGTTCCTTTAGGATAACCACTACCCCATTTCTCCTGCCATCCACACCATAATAGAACAATTTGAACCCACCTCCTATACACCTGGCCTTACTTCCCTTCCATCTGGTCTCTTGCACGCACAATATACCAACCGTCCTTCTCTCCATCATATCAGCTAGCTCTCTCCCTATACCAGTCATACTGCCAACATTCAAAGTTCCTACCCTCCCTACTACACTCCTAACCTTCCTCATCTCTTCCTGCCTTCAGGCATGCCTCCCCCCTTCTCTTCTCCTTTGGCCAACAGTAGCCCAATTTCCGCCAGCACCCTGTTACATTTATCTCTAGCTGGTCCATCCCTTTCAAAAATAGAAATTCACTAACCCATTTGATGCCAACCTCTTGAGGTATGATGGTATACAGATCCTTTATGTCTACCGTCAAAAAATTACACTCTCCGTCAAATTCAAGGGAATTAATATTCTCTAAAAAACCCCATGAATCCTTACAAATTTGGGGTTCACTGCAAATAAATGGCTTAAGTTTACTGTCCACATATTTGGCACATGCATAAGTAATGGATCTCCTGCCATCAACAACTGGCCTAAAGGGTGGATCCATTATACTTTTGTGGATTTTGGGTGATCCAAATAACACTGGAGTTACAGGTGCTGGCATGCATAGGTAATTATATGTGTCTATATCAATACTGTTTTCCAAAAACAGGTAATTTAAACTTTCTTTGATTCTTCTGTGTGCACTATTCACTTTGTTTAAACTAACTTTAGAATAACATTCAGTAGATAAAACATTTGACATTTTGTTAATATAATCCACTTAATCCATGCACACAAGACCACCACCTTTATCTGGCTTCATTACTCTAATATGGCAAATTTTCAACAAGTTAAATAGTTCAGATTCATCAACTGTCATATTTTTAACTTGACTCTGTCGATTTTTTGCCAGTAAAGACCTTATGTCCATCTCACAAATACGTTGAATATAGCAAGAGACTCATTAACAGGGGGGCTGAAAACACTAGATATACGCAAATGATTGTGTATAGCAGACTGATTCCCAAACAAAACTGCTAAATTCATTTTATGTATGTATAACTTTAAGTCAATGATAGTTCTTGCTATATCAGCTCTATTATCTGGTATAAATGTCAATCCTTTAGCCAGTAGCTCTACTATTTTGCTGTTGATGTACATAGAGGAGAAATTATACACTTTAAAATCCCCAGATAAGTTAGTAATAGTGTCTGGTACCTTGTTTATCTCCTCTTGCAATTCTGCTTCTTCTGTTGATATCCCCCATTCCTCCCTTGTTGTTGTGAATTCTTTTGTTTGCTTCAGACCACTTGAAAATCCTGGCTAGTAGAAGAACCATTATTTTGTCGTTCATTTAAGTATTATCCATTGACTCTTTGCTGATTTTCTCTAACCCGATTCGCTGCAACTTGGTAAAGGTGTGTGTAACATGCTGTCATCATTATTCTGGTCAAGTGAGCTTAGTTGGGGGCGTTGCAAAGTATTTGAAGCCTCTCCTTCACTACTGTTGTCAAGGGAACTAGAATTTGTTGAATTCTATGGGACTGGATAGGCGTTCCCATTAGAATATGCAGTTACATCTCTTTTAATTTTCTTCTTTTTAACTTCAGTCGCTCTGTTTATTGTGTGAACTATGCTTGTAAAAATGCGAGCATAGTCATACCTGTATCGCTGGAAATCAGTATCTGATATTATTTGATGCTCCAAAATCTCTAAATCACTTTGCAGAGTGTCAATTTGTGAAATATATTGTGTGATGAGCATTTCTAAAAAACCGAAGCCTTGCGTATCAAATAAGCCAAGCAACTCCAGATGGAAGGGTGATTTATTAATAAGACCAACTGGATAGCACCATTGGCGAAGTCCCTTAGGTACACTTTTCTTAGCTATACAGTCCTGGAAGTAAGAAACTTCCAATTGAAGTTTCCAACATTTTAAAAGTTTTTGATCAAAACATTTCAAATTACTACAGATGGAAATAAGCTGGGGCTCTTCTGCAGCATCAGAAGTTACATTAGTGTTGCTGGAGCGAAAAATTGTGGAACCCTTAAATAGTCAGACATTGCAGGAATTGAATTAGATGCCAGTTGTTGTGTGGAGTATATACTATGCATTGTACTCGTCGTATTAGTGATCCCTTCACCATGGGAAATGGGGGTAGTCCATTACTGATATAATTACTTAGAGGTGATACATAAACTGCTGCATAAGCCACAATGTTACTGCTTACATTTTGGTTGTTAGAACTTGATCCAGGTATTCCACTAAAAGTTGTGTTTGATGAATCCAATCTCCTGGAAAGGTTATCCATTCTCTCAAGTAGTTGCTCTAGTAGGAGGGTAAATTCCCTACAGCATTCACCTCAGTGTTGGACCCTCCTGGTGTACAAGCACCATCTTGGGAAAAAAGTGGCTGAGAATTAAATGCAGCTTCACTTGCCATACCAAACTGAATAAACACAAAACAAAAAGTAAACTTGTAACTAAAAACAAAAACAAAGATAGGCAGCAAGCTGTAGAATTCCAACCAGTTTATTGTTAGTGCTTTCGTTCAGGAAATACATGAACTTCTTCAGACAAAGAAACCCCAAGAGTCCTCAGTTAAAAGAAAACTGTCAATTAAGATGAGATAATTAATTACAAAACCAATTAACATAACTTGAGAAATTTAAAGAGCCAGTGTTATACAAGGTAAAATGTATATGTAATAAATATAAATGCTTTTTTTAAAAATCAGCAGCAATTTTAAAGTCACAACACATCAGTCTTATTACTTAATTTTCTTGTGTATATAAATTAATCTTAATACTGTTAAATGCTAGATAACAACCTGAACAACTCAAATGGAAATATGAAATTCTTATAAATATATACTGATAGATATGTATAACTACATATTTATAAATTCATTCAAGTATTAGAAAAGTTGTTATACAACCGAATTTCACCTTTGTAGGGCTTTTAATTTCAAGATACATTTTATCGAGCAGTATTCATTAAGCCCTGGTAGAACATGTGCATATGTTTTAATTTGCTAAATAAGTTCCTGTTCTTCAAACTTTAATTCCCAGGGCCCACCTCTAATGTTCCTAACTATTTTTGTAATATTGTAAACTGGAATTTATGTGTGGGGTATTCTAGAATTTGTCTAGCCAAAGCATTTGTGGTATTACCCCTACTAATTTGGTATTGGTGTTCATAAATTCTCTGCTTAAACATTCTTTCAGTTTTGCCAATGTAGTAGCTTTGGCAACATTTGCATAAAGCAGCATAAACTACTCCTGCTGTTTCACAGTTAAATTTTCCATTGATGGTGTAGATTTTGTTATGTATGCAAACTTTATTAGTTACCATAATGTGCTGGCACTTCTGACATCTCCCACACTTTCTCATCCCCCCGTTTTTGGGGCATTTTTGATTGTTCCTTTCCAACAAATCTTTAAAATGTAGGCCTCTTCTATATGTAATACGTGGTCTATCTCCCAATTTCATATTAATAGCACTGTCCTCTGATATTATAGCCCAATTTTTATTCATAATATTCTTCATAGCATGTGCATCAATAGAGAAAGTAGTAAGAAAGCTTATTCTACCATCATAATTCCTAATACTATTCTCCCTATGCTCATCAGGGGAAGTATCACTTATTGTTTCTCCATAACCTCTGCACAGAATAAGTTTAAAATGATGAGTAGCCCTTTTAGTAGTCACTTCATCAAACAATTGTTGAAAAAGCTGTTCTGGGTAGCCCCTTTCACGAAACAAACAAAGACCCCGTTCCATCCTCAAGAAGTCTATACATACAGTTGTGATGAATCAAGGGATGAATCCTCCACAGCCTTGGAGTCCAATACACAACACGCCTCTGATTCACCAGTATCCAAAAGAAGGAATTCCTCCACCCCTTTAGGGTTAAGCGAAAGCGGGGCAGGAGGAAACACGGGGGTGGACAGCATGGAAGAACTGTTGAGGCTTATAGTACAGAAGTAAACAATGTGTTAAACATATCATCCACTGAGCTGTCTCCTACACATGTAAAAGTATTGAATAAAGATCTCAATTTCATACCTGTTTTTTTTTTTGTTCCTGAAGACACATTTGCTAAAGATGTCTCTGACTTTTGTAGACTACTTAACCTGAAATTATTTTTCAGACAGCAACTGACTCAGAACCGAATTCAAATTTCAGATAGCACAAATCAAACTTTATTCCACCCATGCATCCGAATGTGTCTATGTTTCACTACTCCATTCTCAAAGATCTACATTTTAACTTCAGGGAAACTCATGCAAGACACAATAATTTGTCCAAAAATTAAATGGACATTATACTCAAATTGGCAGCCAACAAGGAACTTGTAATATTGTCAGCAGATAAAGGTAGTGCTATAGTAGTACAGGATTGGTCTCTATACAATTCTGAAGCCATGAGACAACTGTCGGACAATCGGTATTACACATATGGTATTGGACCCTACATCTGGTTTCAAGAGACAAATAGATGATTTCTTGCATTCTGCCAGGAAGGAGGGGATCATAACAGATGACACTGTTTACCATCTTACAGTTCCCGATTCTTGTAGCCAATACATATGTTTCTTGCCTAAAATTCACAACAATTTACAAAACCCTCCTGGCAGACTTATTGTCTCGGGCAAAGGTTCCATTGCCGAACCACTATCTCACTTCTTGACATTACATTTCAAACCATTGCTCAAATGTGTCAGAGCTAGAATACAAGATACCATGGAGTTTCTATGTATTATATAAGACATGCAGTTGGAAGCAGGGTGGTACATGTGCACTTTGGATGTTTCTGCATTATATACGAACATTCTCCATTGGGCAGGTTTGAAAGCCTTGGAACATTGGTTATCCAAGTCCGAATTATATCCATCTGGCTTCAATACATTTTTGCTCTGCTTGGCGGAGCATGTATTAACCAAAAACGTTATATATTATGAGAACAACTGTTATTTACAGATCAAAGGTACTGCAATGGGGGCTTTCTTCGCTCCAATTTATACCGATGTCTTTATGGCTTACATCGAGGAACAGATGATTTATGATAGAAACCATAATATATATATTGATGAGATCGACATATGGAGGAGTTATTTGGATGATTTCTGGTTGGTATGGAGGTCTGATATTGTATATCTCAGGGAGTTTGTTATATATTTGAATGAAAATTAATGGGGCATTCAGTTTACGATCACATTTGACACTGACAAAATCACCTTTTTGGATGTATTAGTAATCAGGAATGCAAACCATACTTTGACATCTGAGGTCTATCGCAAACACCCTGAATACAACTCCTTGCTTCATGCCACCAGCTTTCATCCTCCTCATATATGCAGAAACATTCCAAAGCCACAATTTTTACACCTGAGGCGGATTTGTTCTGATGCTGAGACTTATCATACATATGAGTCAGATTTGGTTAAAATATTTAATGATAGGGGTTACAAGAAAGGGGACATCGCTCAAGGTAGATGTTGGGCTGCCAATCAGGATAGGGAAAGTCTACTCCAATACAGGGACAAAAACCCAAGTAACAATATCCAAATCAGATTAATAACCACATATGGCAGAAACACGGATGTCCTCATTAACAGTGTCCGCAGACATTGGAATATTTTATTGGCTGATACCAAGCTTAGTGCACTGGTGGATGATACATGCCACATTTCTTTCAGGAGAAGTAAGAACACTGGTTCATTCATGAATCATTATAAACAAGGGAATAGATTTGATAATAGCCCTACACAAATAACTCTGGAAGGTGGGCCCTTGCAGGGCTGTTTTCCATGCGGACATTGCACCCATTGTAAAAACATGTCAAAGACTAAAGAATTTACTAATAAAAACACTGGACACGTGTTCTCTATACAGTTTTTTGCCAATTGTCAGTCTGAATGGGTTATTTCCATGGCTTCTTGCAACTGTTCAGCCTTCTATGTGGGACAAACATCCAGATGTGTAAAATTCAGGATATCTGAACACCTAAGTGACATTAGAATTAAAAAAAAACAAGTGCTCTAATCAAACATACATAAAAACACCCAAAAGCCATGTTCAGATTTACAGTTATTGATAGAATACAGGGAAACAAAAATAACAAATCACGATGGCATCAGTTATTAAACAATATGGAGAAAAAATGGATTATTAAATTGTGTGTCTTGCTTTCTCCAGGGCTGAATGAATACTCTTAATGAATGGTGCAATTTACCTCAGGTAACTTCAGGTGGGGCTATACTATAAATATGTGCTTGTATGCTCTGTTAATTTAATGCATTGATAAAGGTCAGCCAAAACTGGTCTGCTTGCTCTATTTTTTGTTTTATGTCCTCCCAATAAATTTCTTTACTTTGTCACTGTTTGCTGGCTCTTTTGTTTTTTTTTGGTTGCTATTGGGTTTGGAGACGTGCAGCTACGATACGTGGAGGGGCCTGTTCCTCTTGACTTTACCCCTGTGCTCCCAGGCGTTATCCCTGTCTTTCACTTCTTAGTCATTTTCTGTAGCCATGGGGAGGGTTGTGCTTTGGTTCTGGAAAGTTTTATGGGAGCGTGTTAATTAAGGATGCTCATGAAGGTAGTATTAAAAAATTCAACTGTGTTATCAAGCCTGAGATACTTTAGAGGATGCCAGTTACATTCTTTGAGGGATGAGATGAATGTGAGTGGGTTAAAGTTTATTTTTTTACGTATTTGATGGTAGATGACAGGATTAGCTTGGTATAGGTGTTTTTTGAGTAGGAATGTTGGGGAGTGATCACTGAGGCTATCTGATAAGCAGCCTGTTATAAATGTCTGGGGGCTCTTACTGACTAGTATCCAATCCAGGGTAGTGTGCTTGTTGGAGTTTTTATTTATCCCTGTTGGTGACTGGACTAGTTGGGTGAAGCCATGAAGGTTTACATGATGGGTTGGATGGTTGCCAGAACAGGACTGCCAGTCAATATTGAAATCACCTAAAATTATAGTTTCTTGGAGAGATGGTGGGTAGACCAGCTGAGGTTTTCTAATGGAGGGATGTTCTGGCTAGGTGGGAAGTAGCATCCAGTTATGTTGATGGTTTTATTGTTGTTTATTTTGAGGTTGGTATATATTATTTCTTCATTGCCTATTTATGAAGCTGATGATTTTAAGATCTGGATGTTTAGATGCTGTTTAAATATTATAGCTACACTGCCTCCTTTCTTGTTTAGCCGGTCTACTCTTAGTATGCCATAACCAGTAGGGAGGATTTGCTCACTGGTAATGTGAGGTTTTAGCCAGGTTTCTGTCAGGATGACTATATCTGGGGAGTACATATCTATGGTGGCATGGACTTTGTTGGATATACTTCTAATATTTAGGCTTAGTAGAAGGAAGTCACTTGGCTTTCTATTGGCTGTGATTTAGGAGAAGTTGTGGCTTCTAGTCTGATTATTAGGAGTGGGGTTGTAGATGGTAGGGCCAGGGTTGGGGTGGATGTCTCCAGTTAGGGCTAGTTTTGATATGCATGAGGTTATTAGTTTTCTCAGTTTTTGAATGTGTTTGTTTATTAGGGAAACTTTATGATTGTGCTCTGCGGGTAATAGGTATGGTGGGAGGGTTACTATGTTAAGTTGTGGCGGTGCTTTATGTTTGAGTAATATAGTTGATAGAATATGTGGGAGGTGCATAGGGATGGTTCTTGAGTTGGTGGGAGGGGAGCTGAGGGAGGGTGAGACATGAGTGGTGGTGTGAGTAGTAGTACAGTGGTAGTGGTTGAGTGGGGGAATGATGGAGTTTTGGTAGGATGTAAGATATGCAAGGAGAGTGCATGCGGTGAGCATATGTATGGTATGGAATGTTTTTTATATTTACATTTTGAATGGATTTATAATGTCAAAATCCCAAATTACAGCAAATTCATTTTATGATCAGTATTTACACCAATACCACAAGCTCACAGTTGTGCAATGTACAGCACGTTATGTTTATGGTTTATCCATTAATACTCTTTATTAAAACAAGCATCGTGATACCACAGCTATTCAGTGTACAGACTATATTGTAAGTTTTGTACCCTATAAAATTAATAAAATAGGGGATGTGAAAATCTAATACAAGATTATTATAATGAAGTGGAACAACCTATATGGAAAGATACTTTGCCATAATATAGTTGTGGTTAACTTTTCTTCTTGTCACTTATTGATAATTGAACATCTGGATTTCTGTGTGCTGGGGGAGGAGACATCTGTAATTATATGAAATGCAGCGAGACAAACCCACATGATTTCATCAGTGCTAATGAGTATTAAAGCTCCTTAACTGAAGTATAAGGCTCATAAAACAAACAGTAAATCTGACAAATAATAGTGATTTCTGAAATTTGTTTGTTTTTAAACAATTTTCTATAGCAACTAATTAGCTCCCAGTACTTCCTGGCATGATTGCGGGTGTGTTCTCCATACAATTATTTCTTAAATATATTACGTAGGAATTTTTACACCTTGGAAAATGGGTGGGGTGAGGGGTTCCATGGCAGCACTGCAACTTCAGATGAAGTATGCATATATCCATGTCTATATATATATATATATATATATATATATATATATATATATATATGGGTGTCAAGCACTGGAGCGAACAGGAAGTACTCTGATACTCTTTAGAGCAATACCATATATATATATATATATATATATATATATATATATATATATATATATATATATTTTTTTTTTTTTTTTAATTTTCAAGGTTTAAGTGTGCATGCAGTTTAACCTTTAATCCTTGGATGAGGACTTTCTCGAGTTTGTCTCATAAGAAATTGAGTTATAAGCGGTGTTCCCAATGACATTATCCAATTCCTTCTTAAATAACTGCATATTGTCCACTTTTCTTATTCTTACACATTGCTCCTGCTCTTATGTGAAAAATATTTCTCCTTCTATCTTTATGTATCTTTGGCACCTCTACTAATTCACCATTATCTCCTGTTTTCTGCACATCTGTATTAAATACAACTCTCATTGATTTTGTCATTGATAAAGTATTTTTATATTTAAAGTTCAATAGCAGGTCACCTCTTGCAATTCTGTAACAATTTGTGAACAGGCATAATCTCTGTAACTTATTCTAGTAGCATGTGTGCCCTGCATTTGTGATTTGTATTGCATAGAACCTTTGAATTCTTTACAACTCATATTTCTGACCAATATTATACCACAGGCTGACAAGCAATACTCCATATTTAGTCTCACAACTGCCATACAAATGTTAGTAAGACTTCAGCTTCTCTAGTTGATATATTTTGAAAAATATCCCTAATAATTGCATAACTCTTTCCTATTGTCAGCAATAAATTGTCATCAAAACTCAAATGTCTTTCTGCAAAAACTCTCAAGTCCCTAAATATATCATCTGTAGGAATCAGGGGCCCACCTATTCAGTATGAATATATAAAATTGTTAATTCCATATATTGCACTGTTTTTATTTATTGATTTATTTATTTATTTGCATGTGTTTACCGGGATAGTCCAGCTGTGCCAGAAGTGCCTATTTTCAGTGCAGTCCCGGGAGAAAAACTCCACCTATGACATTTCACATACAATACAGAATTTACATTAATAAAGACATTCAGTACATATTATTGGCAGCTTATACAATTGGTGAAAGAAAACAGTATATAAGTAATCATTCTCAAATCAAAGATATTATACAAGCAATACAGAGTATATACATGAGAAAATTCCATATGAGTAGTTTTCAGCTAGCAAATTTTATATAGGACACTTCATGCAGTAGGTACAAAGCAGATACAGGAGGTAATTAGAGACTAGGTGCTCAAACTTTTCACACATTTTTGAGGTGTAATAGCTGAACGATAAGCTATATGAGTTCTGTTGCAGGAAATCAGTAAAGTCATTGGATATGGTTGGAGATATAAGAAGTGGTATGATATTAAAGTAGGCTGCGAGAGTACCTGAATGTTTTGCCTGGTTCAGTGGTAGATCTATAAGGGGTAGAAGAGAAGGAAGTAGACAGGAGGGATCAGTGGCAGGACAATGAATGTTAGTAGAAGAGGGAAGTGGACAGGATGGAGAGGCAAAGTAAGTAAAAAGACAGGTGGGTGTGAAAGGAAGATGCCAGAGCAGTAGAGTGGAGATGAGAATAGTTGTGATGGTTGAAGTTAGGTTATATGAGATCTGGTGTTAGCATATGTGCACAGGCAAGATGAAGAGAGGTGTTGTTTCAGAGATGTCTTGAAGAGAGCTACTGAGCAGGTGGCTCTAAGTGTTGGGGGGAGGGAGTTCCAAAGTTTTGTGATGGTAAGGAGTAAAGCATCTGGCCATCTGAAAGTTTGGGTTTTTCTACATTTACGAGCAGTTGGTTGTTGGATCGGAGTTGTCTGTTAGGATGGTATAAAGTAAGTATAGAAGATAGAGGAGGGCACATGGAAGGATTATGAATGAGTTTGTGAGCTGTAGTTAGCTGGATAAAGGTGGGATAGTTGGGGAGTTCAAGCCAGTTTAGGTTGTGTAATGATAAGCAGTGGTTGGATGAGTAGGAGGCATTAGTTACAAACTTAATTTTGTTGTAGAATGAGTCTAGTTTGGACTTTACAGAGGACTGAATGTTGGTGAGGAGGAGGGCACCATATAAAAGAGAGGGTAATAGAAAAGAAGAGGCAAGGGAAAGATTGGGCTGATGCACTAAGTAGATGTTTGTGTCGGTAGACAGTGCCAAGCTTTTGATGTGTCTATTTGACATTGGACTGGATGTGCAGGTCAAATGTGATGTTTTCATCTATGATGACACCTAGAAGTTTTGTGCTAGGTACAATGTCGATGATAGTACCATTTAGGGATTGAATGGTGAAGTTCTAATTTTGTATTGGTGTGGACTTTTTGGGAGCAACGATTACTAGTTTGGTTTTGTTGAGGTTCAGGGCAAAATGATTAATAGACATCAAAATTTCAGTGCAGGTGAGGGCATTTTGGGTGAGTTGGTGCAGTTCTGAGGAGTTGTTTGCAGTGCAGATGATAGTGGAATCATCTGCGTACTGGATGACTGCACCTTAAGACAGTGCGGTGTGGTAGTTATTGATAATTATGCTCAACAGAAGTGGGCCTAAAATAGAGCCTTGAGGAGCACCAGTGGTGGTGTTTAGGAAAGAGGAGTAAGAGTTCTGCCATTTAGTTGATTGTTGCCTGTTAGTAAGGTAACTAGTGAACCAGTTTAGAGTTTGAGGTGAGGTATCTATGTTAGAGAGTTTTGTTAGAAGGACAGAGTGGGATATAGTATCAAAAGCTTTAGAAAGAAAATTGAATAGTGAAGATATGATGTTACCAGCATCACAGACTTGGATGACAGTGTCCATGAAGGATATGAGGGCAGTGGTGGTACTATGTCCCGTCCTGAATCTGTGTTGGGTGGGGGAAAGGATGTGGCTGTGAGTCGGTTGGTGAAGAAGTTGAGAATAAATACATTTTTCCAGAATCTTAGAGATGGGTGATAGTATAGCTATGGGGTGGAAGTTGGTGGTGTCTATGTTGGGGCCCCCTTGTGTAGAGAGAGGATATTCCTACCTCCAACAAGAGAAAACTCTTAACTAAACTTAAACCCACAAAATTAGCAGTAGACAACCTCCCAAGTGAATTCCTACAAATTGCAGCTGATGCCCTAGCCTACCCAGTATCCATCTTGATTAACCAATCTCTGTCAGAATGCTACGTCCCTACACTATGGAAAATATCACACATCATTCCCCTTCACAAAGGTGGCCCCTTCACAGATCTAACCAACTACCGCCCCATAGCAATTCTATCTCCACTCACCAAAATACTAGAGAGGTGCATTCAGTCTCAAATCTCAGACTACCTCCTTACTAACAACCTCCTTTCTAATACTCAACATGGTTTCCGACCAAATCATAGTACCACCACTGCCTTACTCTCTTTTACTAACACTATCTTTCACCATAAAAACAATGGCCATCTCTCCTCTGCTACTTTCCTAGACCTATCTAAAGCATTTGACATGGTCCCACAAAAACAGCTCCTCTGTGTACTCAATAACCTATCCTTTTCTCAATCAGTCACCAACTGGTTTCAAAGTTACCTGTCTGACTGCCAGCAATCTGTTGCTTGGCAAAATGACATATCTCCCCAACTACCTTTCTCTATTGGCGTTCCCTAAGGATCCATCCTTGGACCCCTACTCTTCTCTATTTTCACCAATAATCTAGCCTCTGCCACCAAACATGGCACACTCATACAATATGCAGATGACTCAACCATCATCTGCTCCGCCCAGTCCCTACCCGAACTGCAAAAGGTCACACAGCATGCCTTTTCCTCTGTTGAAACTTGGCTATCTAATGCCAAGTTAATACTCAACCCAAACCAAACAAAACTCCTCATCTTCGAACCCACCAAACATACTCAAAACAACTCTCACTTTAACATCACAGCAAAAGACAACACCACTATCCACCCAACAGATCACACCAAATTGCTAGGAGTTGAAATAGACAACAATCTCAAATTTGACATTCACATATCCATGACCATAAACAAAGTCCACCAAAAACTAGGAGCCTTATACAGAAATAAGCAACTCTTCACCAAAGCAGCTAGGATTTCAGTTGCAAATTCGCACCTTATCTCCACCCTACTTTATGCCTCTCCAATATATACCAACCTAAGGCAATGCGATCTAAATAAACTCGAGACCTGCTGCAACAAAATTGCCAAATTTGCCACTGGGGCATCCTACCACAGTCACCACTGTCTCTCACCTACTGAACTAGGCTGGCTAGAACTCCCTCACCTCCTTCAATGGTATCAACTCACACTCACCCACAAACTGGTTAACCATCATCTAAAGGTCCCATCCCTCCAGTATCTTCTCCAACCCTATCTCACCACCAGACCACTATGATCCAGCAACAAAAATCAATTACAGGTTACTAGAGCCAATAACACTGCTGGAGAAGCACTATTCTCCAGCACTATAGCCAAATTATGGAACACTTCCCCCCACAATAACCTCTCTACCATCATGCACCCACTTCAAAGCATTACTTAAACTCACCTAAAAACATGCTGGCTATGCCCTTGTAACTCTCCCTTCTAACTTCTCCCACTCCATCTACCCTCTACCTCTCTTCCACCCCATAAACTACCTTTGATTACAGCAAGCGCTGATACTTCCATGCCTATCTACTTATTATATGGCAGTAACTTCTTATTGTAACAATGGTTAATATCTGCTATGACTTCATGGCTAGAACAGATGCTAGTTATCTACTGAATGTAATATGTTCTTCATCTGTAACTATGTTTGTAATATTTTAATTGCTAGGATTCTTCATCTGTAACTATGTCTGTAATATTTTAATTTGTGGAACTTTTCTCCCCGGGCCTCCGCTGAAAATGGACCTGCGTCCAGTCGGACATTCCCAGTCAACAAATGTAAATAAATAAATAATATGCTTTTTTTTCAGATGATGGGCATATAGGATTCTTGGATAGATCATTTGAGAAGTATGCTGATAGGGTAAGCAATTGAGTTGGCTGAGATTTGCAGGTATTTGGTGGGTATATTGTCAGGAACATTTGTGCATGGTTGGAGTTTTAGAAGTAAATTTTTAATAGTCAAGGTAAGTATAGGTGACAGAGTAAAGTTGGGAATAGGGGGTGTACTGGTATTAGCTGTGGAGAGGTCTGTGGTGGACAAGTTGATTTTGGGAAAGGTAACGGTTAGATTGGCTATAGTATCTATGAAAAAGGAGTTGAAGGTTGCCGCACTTTCAATGGGTGTTTTATTTGGGTCTAGGCAAGGATTATTACTAGAGCCTGGGTTTAATAAAGAGCTGGGAGAGCTCCATAATTTCTTTGGGTTTTGCTTGTGTTGATTTTGTAATGTAAGGCAGTGTTCTTTTTTGTTTTGTAGTACTAGGCGTTTAACCTGGTTTCAGAGTTGTTTTTAGTGGGCAAGGTCAGATGGGTTCTTGTTTGTTTTGCCTGATTTTCCATGATTTGTCCCTGCATTTCATGGGATCCTTATTGGATCTTGTTAACCAACTGGCATGGTTGGTCTTTACTCTCTTTTGCCTAAAGGGAATGAGATTGTTTAGTATGCAGAACTCAACTGCCTCATCAAGGGGAAGTGATTTTGGTGCATCCCGGTTTTTGGTAAGTGACCTTTGGTTAAAGCTAGATGGACAGAACTGGGATTCATCTCTAGTAACCATGTACTGATGTTTATTAATTGCTATTGTATATTCACATTGTATAAAGGCTGGTAAGTGGTCACTTATACTATTGGAGAGTGTACCAGCGGATGTGGTCTTATTTGGGTCGGGCACTAAAATCCAGTCTAGGATTGGGCCATTAGTATTAATTTTATTAGGCCTGGTTATGATAACTAGGTGAGTGAACTTATATAGATTAATATTGCAGGTAGAATGGTATGGGGATATGTCTAGTCAGTTGATATTTATATCTCCCAGTATGATAGTCTCATTTTTTATGTTAGTAGATGCCCAGGTAAGGTTTTCCTCAAGAATTGGGATGTTATTGCCTGGGAGAATATAAATGACTATTATACAGGGGTTTTTGCAATTATTCATTTTATGGAAAGAAACTAGAAGTTCGACTGTGGAGAACTGTGGAATGGATTTTGTATATGGGTCAATAGTGAAGGACATGGGCTATATTAGAGAGATGCCTCCACCTTTTTGTTTGGAGTCTGTCAGCCCTAAAACAGGTAAAATCTGAGGGAAGGAATTTTATGTCCGTAATATAGGGTTTTAGCCTTGTTTCAGTTGTGGCAATAATATTGCGTTTGTTGTGGGTTATCCATGCATGGAAGTCAGGTATTTTATTTCTGATACTTTGTAGTTTAATTGTAGTGCAGTTTATTGATTTATGAGAGTTGGGGGGTTAAAGAGGAGAGGAGATGGGACCCGGGTTGGGATGTATGTCCCCGCATAGCGACAGGTTTGTCACAGGATATGGGAGAGTAGTGTATTCTAGTTTCTGTTTTACTTTGATTGGATAATTTAGAAAGAAAATATTATTGTTGTGATGGTGGGGGAGGATTTTTACTCTGGTACATAATAATATGCTTGTGTTGTAAAGGCTGGCTGAAATTTGTGAGAAGGAAGTGGTGTGTTCAGACTGTATGGGGAGAGAGGATAATGGGCAGTGGGAGGAAGAGGTAGAAGAATGATGTAGAGAGGTTAGATGTAGTAGGATATTGACAGAGAGTGGTACAGAAGGAGAGTAGTGATAGTAGAGATGGACATAGTAGTATGGGATGTGGGTGACTAAAAGAGTGAGAATTAGTGTGCAGTAGCAAGATGTGGTGGTGGAGAAGAAGTTGTACTGATGGGGTAATGATGAGGTGAATTAAGATGCTGGGTATGTGTGGGTTTGGTTGGAGGTTTGCCTAATGGCGTAATGTGAAGAGGATTGAAGATGTGTGACTAGTGGTGTAATGAGAGGGGAACTGGATGGGGATAATTGTATGGTGGTTTGGGGGAGGAGCTAGAGAAAGGATAAATTTAACTGATGTAGGATTAGGTGGGAATGGAGGTAGGCCAGGGGAGCAGAGTGAGCCTGAGCCCAGTGAGGGCGAACAGAGTGGGCTGAAACCAATTGCAGAGTTGCTATCCGGAAGGTAGGAAATCTGGAGGGGGAGTAAGTGATCTAAGTATTTAAAGATGGCACTGCAGCTCAGGGGAGGAATAAGTATACACTCAAGAGGAAGGGGGGGGTAGACAAGACTGACAGGGCTGGGAAGCTTACAATAAGATTATGTTAGGAGGCCAAGAGAAGTTGGGGGGAGGGGCTAAGAGCCAGGCCTTGGAGAAAGCTGTGAGAAAACAGGTTTGACAGGGCTGGGAAACTTACAATAGAATTATGTTAGTAGAACAAGAAAAGGGGGGCTATGAACCAGGACTTGGAGAAAGCCATGAGAAGAGAAAAACAATCAACCAGCTAGCCCAGGTCAGTAACTAAAGGTGTCTGTTTATCTGTGTGAATTCAAAATCAGATTTAGGAGAGCATCAGGGAAGTTGAATATAAAATAAATGCATGGCTTTGGGAAGCTGTAAATATTTGTTACAATAAATGGGAGAATATAATATAAGAATGTAAAATAAATGTAATGTATAAGATAAATAAAATATAGGAATATAAAATAAATGCAAAGCTTTGGAAAATGTATATATTTGTTATAATAAATTGGAGGAAAAATGAGGGGGGGGTCCAGTAGTGTGCACAGCAGAAGAATTAGTAGGAGTATCACATAGAGAAGATTATAATAGACCTACATGCTCTAGGGACTTAAACCTTGTCACCACAATAAACAGAACATGCTGAAGGGATAGATTCCTGTCTCAGAAACTTCCCATACTCTGGAACAAACTACCTATCTGTATCAAACAAAGCTCCTCATTAGCACTCTTCAAGAAAAATCTTGATGATTGGATGGGAGATAGGAAATTCACCCCGGGGATGACTTCTGTGGCTCTGCTTGATAGGGGCACAGGAAAATAATTTTCTTGGGTGGAAAAAGTTAGGGTACCATTTGGTTAGGCTTATATAGGCCCTACGGCCAATAGCCTAGTACATACCTATGAACCTATGAACCTATGAACCTATGAACACTGCTCACAGTCTGTTGATAAAAGTATGACTTGCAGTAGCTTTTACTGGTTTGTACAGGGTCCCGCTCTCTGTGTTCTTGTATGCAGGTAGTTGCTTCAGGTTTTTTTTTTTTGTTTTGCTTTTGTTTGACCTTTGAATATGTTTAAGGAACTGTAAGGAGAGAGAGAGAAAGATGTTAATATGAAGCCAGAAAAGGGGGTAGGTGAAGTAAAAAAGTGAGAATAAGAGACGGAAAAGAAAATACCACAATTTAAGTAGTTTAGCTAAGCAGTACTTAATCAAATAAATTAGTTAAGGAACAAGCAGTGATAATTAATAAGAAAGTCACCTGTTCAGTAATATGAAATCCAGTCTATTGCCACCTTAATTCCATAGAATGCAGAGTAATTCATTGCCAGTAAACTTTTCCAGCTATTTGTTGCTACTTATTAATGCATGCCAACAGAAATTGTCAACATCATGGCAGGAAATAAAATTACAGTAGAATCACTCAGTTTTCACACAATACAGTAACAGAATAGGCACTCAAAATAAGCTAAGTAGTAAAATCTAACTAACACAAGTTGAAACAGCGGGTCTATATTAGAAGCTCAAAGGTGTGCTTACCCGAATGCGTAAATGCCGACACGTCTTCATCGAACCATGAAAACATCAATCGTCCTGAAGCGCGAAATCCGGAACATTGAATCGTTATGGCTGGCCCTTCTGCAGTATAGCTCCGTAAGGTAAGTGTGCGATAGTTACGGACCTTAGGGTTAGGGTGCGGCTTAAGGTAAATGCATAGATGGTAGTGTATGTTAGATTTATTGTAGGGTTAGAAGTAGGGTTTTGTTAAGTGTATGTGTGGATTATTTAGTTTGGGTATAGCTTCTTAAGGTAAGTGTGCTATAGTTATGGACCTTAGGGTTAGAGTGCGGGTTAAGGTAAATGCATACATGGTGATATTTGCAAGATTTAGTGTAGGGTTAGAAATAGCATTTAGTTTAGGGTTAGAAGTAGGGTTTTGGTTAGTGTATGCAAGTGGTTTATTTAGTTTGTTTGGGTAGGTAGTATGTAGCGGGCGGTGGGGTGGGACAACTATGACAGTTCGAGTTTTTGAATTTCGCGATTTCGGGCGTTTGGTGTATTCCCGGTTTGCGGAATACGTGTCAGTGTTTTCGTATTCGGTGTCTAGGGCTTTCATGATTTTAATATAGACCCGAAACAGCATGTCGATGGACTAAACAATATGGCGGCTGAATACCGATGAGAGCACTCAGTACCGATTTAAAAGCAGTAACAGCAATGTGTTCTAGTAAGCTGTTTAACAAAATCAAAATAGGTCAGGCCGAAACAGTGCATTTCCAAATTGTAAACAGTAAAATGCAAGTTTAACAGTAGAAGGTCATTACTTCCTTAAAGAAATTAAACCTACAGCTGCACACTAAACAGGCAATGACCAAGAGAGTGTAGGTATTTTACAGGTGAAGTTGTACACTTAAGCAATTTAATAGCAGTAAGAGCAATTTGTTCTAGTTGTTGTGTCTTTCGGCTTTTCTCGGTTAGGGGTCGCCACAGCAGAACTCCGGTCCACTGATGTTTGGCAGTAGATTTTTATGTGCTGGGTTACCGGCCATGATGCACAACATTCAACGAAGGTATGCCCATTCATGTATGTCTCCACACAGAAGACGCTCTAGCTGAGAATCGAACAGGACAACATCTTACTGTGAGGCGACAATGCTACCGCAGCACCACCACTGCTCTTAATTAAACTCAGACTAAGTGAAGCTGAAACAGTGCATTTCCAAATTGTCAACAGTAAAATGAAGCAAGTTTATCAGTAAAAGTTGATTACTTCCTTAAAGTAAGCAAACCTACAACTGCACTCTAATTAGGAAATGACCGAGACAGCATAAAAATTGTACTTCTAAATTGCACTACTAAAAATTCATATTATGTAACCTTGGTCATATTATCTCTATTGTACTGTATCTACATAACCCTTCTGTATTTCTTGTTCATATTAACAATAGCCCTATATAGATGTCATCAGCAAACTTACTTACCCAAACTCCTTTTTGTAAAGGAAAGTGAGACACGAAGATTGCAAACATCTTTTTATCAAGCACTGACCACTAGAGTGAACCAATGGCAACTTACTATTTCTTTCAAAAGTAAGGTCTTACCATAACCCTTTAACTTCACCCTTTTAACTAATTTCCTAGCCATCTAATAATACATCCATTGATATTATATGGGTCTATTCTTTAGTGATATCCTCATGTTGTAATGAATCAAATGCCCAAGTCAGATCTAGGTATACCACACCAGCTGGTAGTCCTTTATCTGTTGCCATATTGATCAATGCAAATTTACTGCATTATACAATCAAGAGCTTCACACTGAAAAAACACATTGATATCTATTAAAATATAAAACCAGCTCCTCAAATATCTTATCACACAGTATCCTAAAGAAAAAGTAAAACTAAAACTGATAGGTTTAAAATTCCTGCAATGTTATTACAGTTCACTTTTGTTGAACACTTATTTGGTTGACAAAGTGAACTATAGCAATGTCTGTCTGACCAGCATTTTGTGTGAATGTTTCTTTGAGTGACTGCTAGTTTGTTCGACAAAGGTTTGAGGTATTTTTTGGCAAATCTAGGAACTTGTGTCTGAGTGTATATATGCTAAGATTGTAGCGGGGTTAGGTATGAGCTTATATATATGCTAAGGTTGTAGCGGGTTTAGGTATGGGAATAGATTTAGCGTAAGTTTGAGTGTGCATGTTATAGGGTTAAAGCAGAAGATAGGAAAGGAGAGCAATTTATTGTGTAAATAACTGTGTATTAGGGTTAGATAGGTGTGAGGTAAGGGCTGCATTTAGTGTATGCACTACTGCATGTGGGATAGTGTTACAGTAAGGAGACAAGTTTAGTGACGTGCGTGTGTGTGTGTGTGTGTGTGTGTGTGTGTGTGTGTGTGTGTGTGTGTGTGTGTGTGTGTGTGTGTGTGTGTGTGTTGAGTGTCCAAGCTGTTTTGTGTAGTGGTAGTGTTACGGAATGATTTTTTAGGTAAGGTGCACAGTTAGGTTATGGACAGGCTTAGGGTAATCATGCATGACTGAGGCAGAAATGCATAACAATTATAAGTGAGCTGGTACTCTGGCTCAGGTGCAGAGGTGGCTACTGGGATCTGTTTGAAAAACGTATAAGTAATATAGAAATTTGTCAAGCTAAAGTGGTAGGCACGCTGAAAGGCTCAGTACACATTGCAATATGCCGTGTTTAATTTACTTTCATAGCTAGTATCAGAAGATGGTCTACTCTGTTTGGGACACCTAATTATTTATCAAAAAGATATCTAAATCAACACTGACATGAATGACTCAGAAAAAACTAACATTTCACATTCTACTGCAAACATGTAAATTGTATTTTAAGGGTTCAAGTTACTGATATTTGTTTATTAAGTCACATTTCTGTGAAAATGTCAGCTAATGTTTTCACAGAGTTATTGAACCACAATGTGCTCTATGTGTCAGTTGTGCAACAGGTAGCACCCTGTTGTTTGGTGCAGAATGCCGTGAGTTCTATTCCTACACCAGGTAGATGGATTGCTCATACTCCTCAGTGTGCAGTGCTTTGGATGGCTTGTTAAACTGAGACACCATCTGCTTGAGTTTGTGTTAGCTCAGATGGATGTAAAGGATCCTCAAAAAGAGAAGGGGAAGTTCCTCAATGCCTGGCCAAAGTTCCCCTTGTAGTATAAATACCCCTGAAAAGAGGCAACTAAACTAGTGGGACTAATCCAATCAATACAGGATAAATAAATAAATAAATAAATAAATAAAGGTAAAGAAAATGAGCCTGAATACCACTCAGACCTCATCCCAATTACTTGCATATAAAAGTGACACTCTTCATATGCTGTACCATTACTCGGGTTACCTTAGGGAGTTGTAACTAGTTTGCCATACAGCAGGTTTATCTGACAGATGTCAAATGAAAATGCATTACTGCACCTCCCAATAAATGGTTAGATAAATTAGATGGTTATATAAGGAGGGGTTTTACTGTTTGAATTTGTCTGAAGAAGTTCATTTGATTTGAGTGAACGAGAATGCTCACATATTAAAGTTTTGGTTTGCCTTTGGTGCTGTGGCCCTTTTGTACTTATATTATTAGTGCTTTATTTGTTGTTTTTACGCATAACAAATGCCCTCAGCAGCCCTATATGCCTCCTTCAAAGCAAGATCCACATCAACATATACAGCCACATCTCTTATCAGGTGTCATAATCCACTATATTACACACAAACACACACACACACACACACACACACACACACACACACACACACACACACACACACACACACACACACACACACACAGGTCTTTGGATCACAAGTACCAGTATGATTCAATCAACATCCATGTGTGTGCAAATGACCTGAGCTGTAACTCCCCAGACTATATGAAGAGAGACATCATGGGGAATGCCATACTGAAAATAAATCTGTCATAGCATATCAAAACCAAGAAAATCTAAAGGTGTTACTTATCAGTGCTAGGAGTCTAAATAAGAAATTCCACTCTCTAGAAACTCTCCACACTCTAGAGAAAGCTGACATCTCTGCAGTCACTGAGACATTGTTTAAAGCTGAGAGAGCACCCAGGCAGTCAGAAAATTTTCAGACGAAACTGACAGAGTCAAATGTCGGAACAAGCTTAGTACATATTTTAAAAATATAGAGATGCTTGGATGATAGTAAGACTGATGTTGGATAGTAAGAAAAAGTCTTTGTGTGAGAAGGTAATATAAGTGTAGTGTAAAAACACTGAGTAAGGTGAATATGGAAAGAGTAACAACCTTGCTTATAGTGTCTGTCATAGATAAGGCCTGATGAGTAAGAAGGAATGTTTAGAAGATCCAAATGATTGTAGTGTTTTAGAAACAGGGAGAAGATTAGGTTTTAGAAAGGTAAACAAAGAGGTGAAAAAGGTGAACAAAGAGGAGAAAAAGGTGAACAAAGTGGTGAAAAAGAAAGATGAAAGCTTTCTGGGGTCAGTGAGGAAAGAGAAGATGTTATGACTGCTTAGAGAGGAGAACAATCAAGGAGAAATGAAAGCTTGCTAGGGACAGTGAGACGTAAGAGTCAGAAGAATTAATAGATTTCAATAAGGGAGATGTAGATCTGGCTTAAGAGATGATTAATATCATAAAGTTCAGGGAAGATGGAAGAATTTTGTGAAAGGGTAGGGGGTAAAGGGTACAAGGAGGGTACAGCCATGGGGTGTGTGAAGGATAGGAGTAATGTCGAAAAAGGTGAAAATGAAAAAGAAAGATAAAGTCATTAACCAATATATTGGCTGAGGTCCTAACTAATATGGAAGAGTCTTGAAAGCCCCCTAGTGAGATTTCCTCTTTGTTAAGGTCAGACCACAAAACAGTTTCTTTTGAAGAAAAAATAATATCTGTAACTCTGGCTAATCATGAATTATTCAGGAGCTACTCTAAGGCTAACTTCCTACTGCTAAGTGATAACTTGTCAAAATTTCAAGCACCCTATACACTGGGAACACTGCTGTCTACTCACAAATGTTCAATGAACCCCTGCTCAAGCATGTTAATAGCTGCATAAAGGCAACTGTGCCCACCAGGATTAAGTAGAGATTAAATTCACAAAACAAGCTACTCTGGTGGAATTACAACATTAACAGGCTGTATAGCAGAAGGAAGGAAATCATGGCAAAAGTTAGGAGGTGTGGCATCCAACAGGATAAAAGTGCACTCTTCAAACTAAACAAACAACTCAGAGAACAAATACAGTCTAAAGGAGCCAGATTTGATGTAAATATTTCCACCCAGGACAAGGACAATCACACTCATCTTTTATGCCTGCAACCTCAAAGGCAGTACACAATTGTGTACAAAGCCCAACCCCCAAATAGACTTTGTGCCTCATGAATGGAGAACAGCAACTGTCATCACTCTGAGCAAAGCCTGGCCATTTACACGTTTACAGACCCAGGAAAGTACAGACACATAAGTCTCACTAGTCTGATATGCAAAGCCATAAACATTATTATCATGCAAATGATCAATTATGACAAAGGAAGCCTCCAGACACTGGACTAAACCTAGTTTTATTTCATCAAAGGAAGGTCATAACTACTCAACCTGATGGACTTCTTTGAGAAGGTCACCAAAGCAATGGAGGAGAGCAAAATGGTTTGCATTGCCTACCTTAACCTGGCCAAGGAATTTGACACAATATCCTACTTGGGCATTGTTGGCAAACTCATAATATTCAGTATAAACCCTTATGTCACTCAATGGCTAGCCAGCTGGCTCACGAACAGGACCCAGGAAGTTAGAATTAGGAAGTTCACCTCTACAATGACACCAGTGAGTGGTGGGGTCTGTGATGACCCACCACTGTACCAGTAGTAAAGGAGCTTCAATCCTCACACTGGCACCAGTGGGGGATGTATGCTGGGAAGTTAACAGGTACACACACAACATTTCCAGATGCAGCTCTATGCATCAAGTGCAATTTCCCATAAGAGCACACAAGAGACCACAGTCAGTCCGGAGCTGGTTTCTCCCTCTTCCTCCAGATCCCCAGTAAGATTCCCCACTGGCACAGGTATAGACTTGAAATCTCAGCTGTGTGACCAAGCCAAGACCCCTAGTACCCTCTCTGTCAAACCAGTGCTTCGTGCCCCTGCCCAAGTAGCTGACACACATACACACTTTGGGTTTGATTTACACGCGCGCACACACACACACACACACACACACACACACACACACACACACACACACACACACACACACACCTGGGAAAGGCTGGCACTATGGCATAGGTTTACTAGCTATGCCCCCTTCTGCCCAGGCTATAAGGTAGTTATTACTGACACCAGTCACTCCTTATTAGCTACCTTAAGGCCCTTAGGAAAGGGTGTCCAATCTTACCATGTAATATTAATATTAACACAAATGGTAGTTTGACCAAGAGCAAGGTTCTTAGGAGTGGCCCACACAGTGTCACCAAATAAATATGCAAGCACTCTCAAAACGTAAATATCTCTACACAGATCAGCCACAAGGGAAGGTTTAAATATAAGTAATAATAAACAATAAAATAACAAGACAATGCTAGATATATATTCACAGTGACATCAGAGTTCAAAACCACATGAAATATTTGTTTATAAGTTATTTTAATGCTTGTTTGTCTCCTGGATAGTTTTTGATATTAAAGCTTACATGTCAACATCTTAGCATAAGAAATATGAGACAAAAATCTGGACATTCTGTGAAAATTTGGACAGTTGAGAGGTATGTATTAAAATGTAATTTGCGTTGTAGTATTTTTCTAAAATACATAATTGGGGATGCTTGTATGGTAGATTTGAGGTCTAAAAGCACGACATAAACCCACTTTTTGGAGTCTATTATTTTTTCTGATGCCATTGTACTTATATTATGTGTGCAATTTACTTTTTCTCCCATCTGCAGTTTCCTTTAAAGCTGTCTATTTTTTTTTTTTTTGGGGGGGGTGAATGCCTTTATGTCTTTGTGCAGATTTATTTGTTCCCCATAAAAGTGGTACTAGACAGTGTCAAAATATGTGCCATAGTTCATGTAGTGTGTGTGGATTTGGGAAATACTTGTGTAGTTTTGTGATAACCGTACCTCTAAAATGTCCAGATTTGATTTTCACAGAATGTTCAGATGCTTATTTGTATTTTTGTTGTGTGTGTCATAAAATTTATGTTTTTTTCTGGCATAGTGTTGCCACCATTTCAAATGCCAAAAGTGGGACATTTTTTTTTGTTTTTTTGTCAAAATAAAAACTTATTCTTGTGGTATTTTAGTTGCTTATGCTATTTCATATATCATTTAATGTTATGCACAAAAATAGCTATTTTATACAACTATTAAAGGAAACCTTTGAATTTTTTTTTTGTCCCAAAATCTCAGGACATTTGGCATTCTCCCCTCACAGGTCACAACTGTCCAAAATGGGGCTGTCCCTTGCAAATAAGAATAAGTCGAAACTTTTTTCTGGAAAATCACCAAGGATTGAAGTCACTAAGTTATATACATTTAAGTTTTAAGCTAAATAAAATAAATACTAACACAGATCCTATTATTCTGTAAGGTTCTAAGTTTGTAAGACCAATATTTAAAATGTCCCTATTTTTTGGCCTTAGCCCCCCCCCCCCATTATTTTAGGCTTTGCCCAGATGTCTTGCACTAAAAGGGTGAGAGGTATGGTGATAAAGTGAAGGGATGTACATGAGAGACTGTGCATTATGTAATTTATTTAGAAAACTGAGTTTACTTTAATAAACTGATAGTTTTACTAAGAATATACATGTGTAGATGGATGACTTCATCAAACACAATTCATTTAAATGTGTTGGGTCACAGTCTAGTTTTCACTATACAAAGTATTTTAGAAATTCAGAAGAAGCCGAGCTCTGAAGTCACATGACTACATGTGACACCACGTTTGTATGTTTTGCTAGCTGATTTATGGCATTTTGTTCTTATTTACTCTTGAGGATATGAAGAAATATATTGGGTTGTTTCGGGGCTGATTTTTTGAGGTAAGTGAGTGGGATTTAAAAAAAAAAAAAAAGTATCTGGCAACTCTGCTTGGAGTAGTCTTGCATTAAATTCCAGTGTTGCCAGTTATGCAGTTTTCTCAGCCAGCTCAAAAAAACAGCAACCTACAACAGTTCCAGCCTAAAAACAGCAACTGCTCCATATTTCCCACCACCAACTTTTGAAAGCAGCCCAACTAGGTGAGAAACCTAGCCTGTTGGGTGCCAGGATCCACCACATAATGCATGAACTCAGGTCACTCCACAACAAGTACAAATATGACTCTGTTATTGTCCATGTTGGTGTGAATGACCTGAGACATACCTCCTTGGACTACATGAAAAGGGACATGGAGGAGCTATCCAATCTTGTAGCCCCGGTAGGTATGACCCTAGCCCTGAGTAGCATCCTGCCATCACCCAGAATGATACCACAGTACAAGGACAAAATGATTGACTTCAACAATTGGGTAAGCTTCTGGTGTCATTCTAAGGGGATCCAGTATCTGTCTGCCTGGGATGACATGATCGACAAGCCATGATGCTTTGCCAGAGATGGCCTGCATCTGTCGTCCCTGGGATTCCGGATACTGGCTAAGGCTCTAGCCACCCATATAGTGCCTTTTTTAGGCAAGGTTCAAATGATAAATTCACCACCCTAACAGATACAGGCAAGAAGAATCTGAGGGTATTGCTACTCAATGCTAGAAGTCTAAACCTCAAAATGCACTCTCGCGAGGCACTCCTTAAAATGGAGAACATCGACATCTGTGCAGTGACAGAGACCTGGTTCAAGGCTCCAGAGAGTACCCCTGCATTACCAGGCTATAAATCATACCACACCTTTCGGTCACCTAACCTGGACTGAAACACTAAAGACAAAGGCGTGTTGATATTCATTAAGGATATCCACAGCTCCAGGCTAGTTGCTCAGCATAATGCATCCGAAATTATCCAAGTGCAGCTAACTCTGGGCAAGACCGCAATCCAAATTGTAGCTTGCTACAGACCCCCCACCATGCCCCAGGATTCCCACTCCTCATTTCTTAAAACACTGGAAAATATTAGAGTACAACCTAACACCCTAATAATGGGTGATTAAAACTACCCTACCATTAACTGGGAAAACTACTCATGTACCAATTCTTGTGCTCAACGTTTTCTGGAATTCATAAATTGCAATGCCATGGATCAACTTATCCACACCCCCACCAGAGGCAGCAATATCCTAGACCTGGTTATTACCAACATGGGCAACCGGTGCTCCACACCAGAGGTCAATTCCTTGTTGGTCAGATCCGACCACAAGCTAATCACCCTAGACATCCACATCCCTCCCCCACCCCCCATTAGGAAAACCACAGTAAGAAATTTCTCCAAAGCCAACTTCACGCTTCTTAAGACAGAAGTGGCAAACTTCACGACACCCATGCTGACGGACAATAGAGGTATGACTGCTGAATCCTACACAAATGCACTTTATAAGCACTTACACGAGTGCATGGATCATGCAATCCCTAACAGAACCAAGATGCTATCCTCCAAAAAAAGGAAGCCAATCTGGTGGTCCCCTGCCATAAACAATCTCTACAACAGAAGAAAGAAACTGTTGCAAAAAATAGTAAAATCCCATGATTGGAGAAACTCCCTGGTCAGCCTCAGTAAGAAGCTGAGATCCCTCATAAAATCCTCCAAAGCTAGTTATGAAAACAAAATCGCCACTGACTCTAAAGACAACCACAAAACATTCTATAACTATGTCAATAATCTCAATGGCAACACTCAGATCTGCTCTGAGTTACAGCATAATGGCACTAAATATACAGAACCAACTGATATTGCCAACATCCTGGCAGATAGGTTTAGTGCTAACTTTACCCCTCTGTCATCCCCTAAAGGGCCCATCTCTATACCAGAAGAATGCAAAGTTCCTGTAATCACGGCTGCACAGGTAAAAAACACACTATTCAAAGCCAAGAACACAGCATCCATAGGACCTGACAACATCTCAGGCTGTGTTCTACATGAACTACAGAACGAACTGGCACCCCACCTAAGTACCATGTTCAATCATAACCTCACCTCAGGCTATGTGCCCACTGAATGGCGCACAGCAACAGTTATCCCACTCCACAAAGGGGGAGCCACCACAGACCTGGAAACTACCGCCTCATTAGCCTAACGAGCCTGGTCTGCAAGGCTATGGAGCGTATCATCATGGAACATATAAACAATGACATTGGTAATCTCCAAACTCAGGACCCCACCCAGTTCGGGTTTGTAAAAGGCAGATCATGTCTCCTAAACCTGATAGACTTCTTTGAAGCAGTCACCAAAGCCGTAGATAAGGATAAGGTGGTTCACACAGCCTATCTAGATCTCGCCAAGGCTTTCAACACCATCCCCCACTTTGGAATTATAGGTAAACTCACTAAACTAGGTATAAATCCCTATGTCACAAGATGGGTTGCCAACTAGCTCACTGACACAACCCACACTGTGAAAGTAGCAGACTCCAAATCCAACTTCAGACCAGTGACAAGTGGAGTACCACAGGGTTCAGTCCTGGGTTCTCTCCTATTTGGTATCTACTTCTCTGACGTACAGGCCAACACAAAAGGTCTTTGGCTAACGAAGTTCGCAGATGGCTGCAAACTAGGAGCCATAATCAAAACTTCAAAAGATGTGGACATCCTACAAAAGGGCCTTGCTAAGACAGATGCCTGGTGTCAAAGCCATGGCCTCAAGCTCAATGCCAAAAAGTGCATTGTCATCCCTTTTGGTAAAACTCAGTAACCATGAACTACCACATAGGTAGTAGTCTACTTAACACCAAAAGTGTGATAAGAGACCTTGGGACACAGGTGGACAGTAGTCTCTCCTTTGATAATCACATCACCACAGTAGTCAGGAAATCCTTCTATGTGGCACACCTCATCACAAAAGCTTTCTCATCCAGGAAGAAAGAGGTAATTGTTCCCCTCTACTCGTCACTCATTAGACCCATTATATAGTACAATGCCCCTTTTGGTATGTACCTGACAAGACAGCTACAACAACTGGAAAGGCCACAGAAATACCTCACAAAGAGGATTACCGGCCTCAACGAGATGCCCTATGCAGACTGTCTCAAAAAACTGCAGCTTTACTCCATTGCATAGCGCCTACTCAGAGGCGATCTCTGCCTAACACACAAAGCTATGTCAAACCCAGAGCTTTTAGACATGCTCCACTTAAAGAAATTCCAACCCCTATGAGCTACACGCTCTAGGGACCTAAACCTCATCACCACAATAAACAGAACATGCTGGGGGGATAGATTCCTGTCCCAGAGACTTTCCATACTCTGTAACAAACTACCTATCTATATCAAACAAAGCTCCTCATTAGCACTCTTCAAGAAAAATCTTGATGATTGGATGGGAGATAGGAAATTCACCCGGGGATCACTTCTGTGGCTCTGCTCGATAGTGGCACAGGAAAATAATTTTCTTGGGTGGCGAAAGCCAGGGTACATTTGGCTAGGCTTATATATGCCCTAGGGCCAATAGCCTAGTACCTACCAATGAACCTATGAACCTATGAACTGGCAACACTGCTGACACACCACACAGACAGTTCTGTCTGATGTCTATTCTTATGCGTAGGTGAATAATTAACTAACCCTTGTGGTGCAGGAAATGTGATGCTGTGGCTTACTGAGGGAGGGAAAAATGGGAGGAGAACTTGAGAAGGAACTGAAGCACACAAAAGCAGTATCTCCAATAAAGTCTATCTCAGCAATAGCTGATATTTCTAAATGCTTTTTTTCATAGAATGTAAAACATATTAACAGGAAAAAGATTTGTAAGAGGCACTGCAGAACAGTAAATCATACTAGTATCGAAGCCTCCCAAAATTAACACTGCTTCTCTGTTCTTCCATTCTAAGTGAATAGTACTGAGATTTGACAGTCCAGTCATGGCCATTGTAATCTCAACAAATGTGCTATCACATTGTACTATGGGGAAGATTTAGCTTTAGAAAAATGCAAGCATTGATCAGGATTTCTTTCAAAGACATCCATTAGGTATAGTAGGCATGACCTGCCTTTGATGAAACCAAATCGGGTTGGGTCAAGTGTCTGAGGGTTTCTTATGTCATTATTAATCATTTCCATGATTGTTCTTTCCATTGCATTGCATATGAGACTAGTCAGACTAATGAGTCTGTAATTGCCTGGATCCATTAATGGTATGCCCTTGTGCAGAGGCATGTCCATTGCAGTCTTCCATTCACTCGAAACAAAGCCTCTGTTGAGGCCATGGTTAAATTTATTTTATTTATTTATTAATTTATTTTATTTTACATTTGTTGACTGGGATAGTCCGACTGGATACATGTCCATTTTAAGCCTGGGGAGAAAAGCTCCAAACAGATATACAGAAAAATAAATTACTTTCAGTATGCATATAATGCAGTTAACAATCTCAAGTTCAGACAGCAAGATTATACATTCTCTCATGAATAATATTTTGAAATAATAAACTAACAAGTTAGAACACAACTAAGGCTGCAAGAAAGAAAAAGTTAGCACACACTAATAGAGAAGAAGTGAGGATTGGAGAAGTACTAACACTAGTGGCCCTGATAGGTCATATTTCAGGCTATTTAGGAGGCATTCTTGTGACATTATCAGGTTCCTGCAAAGCTGTATTCCTGGCCTTCAAGAGTGAATCTAAAACTTGCTCACTACTGTCAGTTGAAGGAATTCAGTTAGATGGTATTTCCTGGGGGCAAATGGGGGTGGGGTGTAAAGTTGGAGTTGAATTTGTCAGCCACAAGATTTGCTGCATATCATGGTTCTGTGAACATAACTTCATTTACCAACAGTTTGGCATATTGTTGTGTGCTGCCATTGAGGTTTATGACTTAGCTAGAGAAGGCCTTACGTTTGTTCTTGCACTGGGCTATGTTTGCCTCAAAATTTGATTTGTTGGACTTAATTAGTCTGCTTACTTATGTATTCAGTTTGATGAGAGAGTTTTTTATCTTGTTCCTAATTTTACTTATCACTTTTTTCTTTTGTTATACAACCTGTTTAATTTTGGATAATATCAGGATGGTTTGTTTTTTTTTAGTTAGTTTTGGGGTTACTTCTGGTAGGAACAGTGGTCTCAATCAATCATTGAGATGGTTGCACACAGCGTCTGTGAATAAGTCCCATAAGCTGCTATGTTATGTCAGTTTGAAAGGGCATGACATTTTGACAGGTTATCACTTAATAAAAGGTAGTTTGATTTGGAACACTTTTGAACTGTTTCAGAGTTTGCCAGGATTACAGAATTGATTCTTATTTAATAAGAGACTGCTTTGTGTTCTGACCTTAACAGAGAGGACATAACACTGTGGGAAGAAGGGAGGGAGGGATCACTGGTATCCCATGTTTGTCAGTCCAAGGTCCAATATTTTTGTACCTCTAGTAGGTGTATGCACTAGGGTGTGTTTACAAAGTCTAGGAGTCTGTACACCTGCAGAAATTGAGTCACGTAAGATTCACAGTTCATAGGAGATTAATTTAAGCTCCCCATGTGTCTGGTATTTGGTTGAATGTTGAATGGTGACTGCTCCAATAGGTCTAAGTATGAGCTATGGGCTTCATAGGACATATATGGGTAACTATAGCTGGCTAAAACACGGTATGCAAATTTGTCTGTAGTAATCTGGATGTGGAGGAACAGAGTGCAACATCTCCACCTTTAGTCCCTGTTTGTGAAGTTACAAGTCTAAATGTGTGGAAGGCAATGATGCCTTGGTCTGCCAGGGTACCCTCTTCAGCTTTAAACCATGACTCTGTAACTGCACAGATGTACGCATTCTCCAACATACAGAAAAGCTGGAGGGAGACAGACTTCTTGTTTCAACTCCAAGTATTGAGCAGTAACACCTTCAGATTTCCTTGGGTAGATTTTACTATGTTAGAAGGTTACTTTATTTGGCATCACCTACAAAAGACTCTATGGGGAGGACAATGTTTCAATGGGGACAGGTGCAGGCTATCCTTGGAAATCAGTTTGATTTTTTAACTATGTCCTCACATGTTGGCACATATTACGTCCCTAGAATGACACCAAAAACTAAGGAAATTATTAAAGTCAGTCAGCTTCGATTCATATCATGACATTTTCATTGTTGAAGGTAAAAATGCTGCTCAATGTTAAGCATATACCAGCCTGTGACACACAGTTTGAGAGATCCACAATGTCTCTCTTCATGTAGTCTAAGGAGGTACATCGCAGGTCATTTATACCTCCATGGACTATGATTGATCTATGTATGGGATACACACTATTCTTATTATGAGTGCTTGTATACAAGAGTTTTGTCTTCAATACCATTTTGTATATACAACTTGCATAATATATTTGTTTCTTTCAAGATTAAATCAGTGAAAATTAGACAATTGTTACAATGTCCAATATACTGATATCCATCAAACTGGCTGGGGAGAATCTGAGACAGTCCATATCCATGATGGAAGGTCTTTTACTGGGTGAGATATAAAGGTGCAGTGTATGAGGTGTTAATAGAGTGCTTTTGGGGACTAGAGACTAGACTAGGTTATATAATACTAAATTTGAGGGGTGCTCCTCAACTCACAAACTAGCTGCTCTGTGCTACTTAATGTGCAAGGTAGTTGCCCTACATTCACAGAGTTACTGGTACAGTTTCAGATGTGGTTTTAGAGGGAAAATCTGGTTTCTAGATGTCATGTGTCTAGACAAGACATTACTACCCACCACTGCATGATGGGCAGAGGTGTGCAAATGCTGCAAATTTATAAAGGCACTTAAAACACCATAAATTGTTTTCTAAGTGACTTGGCGAATAAAACAACTACATGTACAGCTGTCTTATATGTTTCCAACTCACATAGACCAGGACACCACCTACTGCCAATAAATGGACTAACTTAATGTTCTTAATGCAAAAATACTAAAACAATTGATTGAGTATAATGCTATCACAAAACATGATTTATAGTGCAAAATCAACAGGCAAAGCAAAAATAAAGCAGTAGCACTCTAAAACAGTTAACTAAAGTGCAAATAAATAAGTAAATAAAATACATCTCTTATTGGTCAAGGATGGAGCAGGATTAATTCAGGACTCTCTCAGACTGTGGCATTGGCACCAAGCAGAGGGGTGCTCTGGGAAAATGAGCAGAAAGTTACTCAAGAGTAATACTGGTATTCTGGGTGGGCACTCAGCATTATGGATCTTTGAAAAACAATGATAAGATATAGTACTTAAATGGCTTACACAACAGACAATAGCAATAAATGAGTGGAGGGAGTAATTTTGAAAGTCAGATTACTATGAGTGGTGTAGGCCACAGAGACAGCTGAAAAAAAACTAATGAAATAAAACCAATATTGTAGCTCTAGCCTTAGGACTCTGAGCTACAGGTAAATGACCCTAGGTAGGTTACAAATTCAGAAACTTTAGTTTAATGACTTAGTGGGTGTGAGGCAGACACAAAGAACATAGCAACAGAAAGGCCCTGACAACTTTAAACTGGTAAATGAAAAGTAGAATATAAGCCTCTAGCAGCAAACTTGGAATATATACAACTTTAAAAGCAATGAATCACCAGTTTTGTAGCAGAATATGCAATACTCTCACTACTGCAATTCTACCACGTTACAGGGCACCATACTACACAGAACTTTGCTAGTATACTGTTTATGGAGAAAATGCTCACAATTAGTAAAAGAGTCTAAAATCTGGCAGTATTCCACACTTCTACCGCAACTGAAAATGAAACTGCAAGAATAAGACCACAGCCAGGGCTCAAAATACAAACAGCTAGCTTCTACAAGAAATTCTTCTTATGGAGAGAGAAGTGCAGTATAATGTATAGACCTAATCTTCCAACAACTGCAAATGAAGTTATAAGACTAAGGTCCCAGAACAAACTGAAAATGCAAACAGATAACTTTTTTTTTTGGCTAATGCATGCTATAAGCAGAAAAGTGCAAAAGCGTATTACTACACAGTTCACTATATGTGCAACTTGAAGATGAAGAAATCCTGAACTATGTGCCCACAGACCACCTACCTGGGGACTTAGCCACCTTGCTTAAGGTTAAGACCTGAAAACTGTATTTAAATTATACATACTGTATTTTTGCACCCTACGTCTAAAGGCACCTCTAGTTTGCACCCCATAGCTTTCTGGCTCTCTCTAGACAACTAAACCCAAGGAACTGCCCTAGCATTCTAGAATACTAATACTTAACCCAAATTAATCTCTGCACATAGTATTTTCCCTAGGCTCCCCCCACTATACAGTTTAAAACCTATGCACCATTTCAACTATCAGGTTAAGAATATAGTTTCACTTTAAACTTATATTTTATTAAAAAATAAATAAATACATAAATAATACAGAAATAAGTAAACATATTTTTATTTAACACAATTACTTATCTTAGCCTACCACTTGTTTGAATGTGTTAGCCCTGCTCCGCTCGCGCTCACTGCGTTCGGGCTTGCTCCGCACCTCCCCCTGACCCCAATTTTTCACCCGCCCCAGTATCCCTACATTTATAGGTACTTAGCCACACCCCTATTACTACAGCCTACCAACTTTTCCATCTTTACTCCCTCCCTCCTGACCTTACTCCCTATCAGCTTTCAACTATCATTAACACTCCACCCACCTTACTTTCTTTTATACTTATCATCTAATCTTCTTCTGTTCTCTTATTTAACAATAGTTAGCAACCACCTAACTACTTAGTTCCGTAATGTTACACTACTCCTTACTACCCACCCTCCTTGCAACCTATGTCCTTACTTTGTATGAAAAGCAACAGCTCACTGGGTATCAGTTCCATGTGGGACACACTATGCCCCTACCTGAAAAACTACCCACCTTCGGTTATACATTAAACCAGGAACACAATTCAACATCATTCTCACTCTTACAGAGTAATAACCCCCAGCATATCAGTACTAAATCCAAATTATATGACAAACTTTTAAACAAACTCAAGAGGCTCATTGCTGAGTACAGACTTAGCCTTATACTAAGTGGAGACATACACCCTAACCCAGGCCCAACTACCCCCTACTCACCTTCTTCTAACTGTGACTTAAACCACAAGAATGTAATCAGTAGACCAGCAAACTCCCTCTTGGTATGTCATCTTAATATTAGGATTATTAACAATAAGGTACATGAACTGCATGCCCTCCTAGGCTGTCTATTCCCCTGAGATACAATGTCTATCTGAGACCTGGCTAAAACCTTCCACTACTGACAATGAAATTCTGCCGCCCGGGTACAATCTACACAAGCTGGATCAGGCTTCCAGGAAAGGGGGTGTAGCTGTTCCCTATAAATCTGAGCTGAATGTGACCACAGAAGTAATTCAACCACCTAAGATCAATAACTCTGAAATACTAGCTACCAAATTTCAACTCAACAAAAATAAAAGCATTAACATCATTTGCATGTACATTCCCCCAGGTAACAATGTAGCCACATTTGAAGACACTCTTCACTGGCTATCCTCTCACTACCCCCAAGAAATCCTAGTCCTGGGAGACTTTAATATTGACTGGGGTTCCTGTTCCTCAAAATCTTCCTCCACCCACATCAACCTCCATGCATTTACTCAAACCATAGACACCCATGCCAGATTAGGCAAACACACCCAAAAAGAAAGTATAATGGATTGGATACTCATAAATAGTAACCCCCAAATGTACGCTGCGGGTACCCTCCCCAATGATCTAAGTGATCACCTTCTCACTTACATAGTTAAAAAAAAGCCATTATCCCACAACAACCAAGGGCGCCCGCAGGCAGGTGCAAGGGGGTGCACTTGCACCCCCCTGGAACCGGCTGATTTTAGTTTAATTTAAAAAAAAAAAGTTTTTTTTTTTTTTAAAGGGCGTTCCTCTTTAAGAACGCCCTTTGCACCCATCCAGTTGCACAGACGCAACAAGTGTTTGCGAGTTGCGACCTGTTTTCGTCTCTTGTGCGTTCAGCTGCAAAGACCGGTTTTAGGAGTCAGAAGGACACAACAGTCATGCGTCGTCGCATGAATTTTAAACAGAAGCCTGCGCGGGAAGGGAATCACATTATTGCTGCCAGCCTGCCAGAGAGTCGCGCACAGTAAGGTTCCCTGAGGGTTAGGACTGGAGTTACAATTTAAAAATACTTTAATGTGACACAGGAAAGGGATGGGTGCTACTGCTCTGTATTCCGTGTACTTGTAAGTAAAGATTTTAACATTGTGTTAATTAATCTGTATTTCAGCAGACTTATTGATTATTATTATGTGGACATGATGACATGTAGCCTGAGTGATGAAGGAGGGGATATTCATGTAATATTATTAGCTAAGAATGTTCATCTAAGGCTTGTAAAATATTCTTTGGACCGTGAATAGTTTGGTAGAAGTAAAGTAACAATGAATAACTATCTGTTAAAGTTTGCAGTTTTGCTCTTTATCTGTTAAAGTTTGCAGTTTTGCTCTTTATCTATTCATTGCTAAAGTTTGCAGTTTTGCTCTTTATCTATTCATTGTTAAAGTTTGCAGTTTTGCTCTTTATCAGTTTTAGAAGTAAGGAAGTAGCTGAGCTCAGGCCAGTAAATGTATTTAAATGAAATACAGTGGTGGGGTTGACATTTATGTCCAGAAGCAAATGGAGCAATTATGCTGTAGGATTCATAAAGTTTAACAGAAGGGAATCAGGAGGACGGGCCATTGATGGAAGCATGGAAAATGAATGTGGGAAAAGAATCCTGCTTTGTATGTTACAGATGTTTGCCCTGCATATTTGCTTAGAGTGAGGTTGTTCTTGCGAATTGCTGTTTATCTATAAATGTTGAATTTAATAAAACTGCTGAGGGTTGACCATGTAATCTGAGTCCACGTACCCAAAGAGTATGGCATTAATTCAGGTAATATTTATTGAGCGTGTGTTGTTAGGAATGATGGAGTCATGAAACAGGTTTGGTGTAGTTGGAGATGTTAGTACAGACTGTTATTTTGGAGAGAAAAACAGATTTATTTAAGAGAAGGTGTATGCTATTTAACTGGAATTCAAATGTGCAGAAGGATTTTGTAAGAGGTGATTGACAATTTTAGGAATTCACTGGAAACTGTGATGGTGGAATAATCTGCACATTATATAGCATTACTTTAACATACCTCTCAACTTTACAGATTTTCGCAGAATGTTCAGATTTTTGACTCATGTTTTTGGTATGTTTTTTTTTTTCTGGCAAATTTGTAACAAATCATTAAAAATTGAAGTTAGAAAATAATGACAGGCATTTGAGTTTCAGATTTCATACCCTTCAGAAAATTCATGCTAATGCAAAACTTGTTATTCAATCTACTTTATAAGTTTGAAGAGCAATGTTTAAAAAAATGTCCCTATTTTTGTGCCTTTGTCCCACTTTCATTTATGGCTTTGACTAGATTTCTTGCTCTAAGAGATTGAGAGGTATGATTGGTGATATTATCAGATGTAATATTCATAGATATATTAAATAGTTATGAATTAAGTACAGAACCTTGTGGGACTCCGACAATAATTGAACATTATTCTGATGTGGTACTTTTCTGTTTTACAACTTGGGTTCTGTCATTTAAATATCTGTGAACCATCTATTTGCACTGTCTGAGAGACCGAAGCTTTTGTAAGACAATAAGAAATTGTTGTATGATACAGCATCAAACACTTTCGATAGATTCAGAAATATAGTGTCAACAGTTTCCAGAGCTGAGTAGACAGCAGATATATTTGATAATGTCAAAAGAGCTATGCTAATTCCTGGTCTGACCTAAATTCAAGTTGATTGTGCACTGTCTGTATGTGAGTATTTGAGTAGATAGTCAGGTAGCTGTTTACGTTTGCTTTCTTCTATATTTTAAAGAGAAGAAAGTAATGCAACACAAGAACAATTACTGAAGATTGTGAGATGGCATTGCTTAGATAAGAGAACCACAGTGGATTATTTCCAGCCATTTCCTTTACAGACAGTGGTAGAACATACTATGACATCACCATGGTATAGGTGTGCAACTTTATATAGTGACTTCATTGTATGCTCCACCACTGGCTGTAAAGGGAAATATGCAATACTGTCATCAGGCATTGGCCTTCAAGATACATTTTCTACACCATTTTAACTTATTTCTGACTGGATCCATAAAGATCATACTGCAACATTTAGTATTTAATTTTTCTTTTCTACTTAAAGTGAAGAAACATATATATGGACAGTGCTGGTTATCAAAATACTAAATTAACCAGCATTTGTCCAGTCTTGGCAGGATCATGTAATATCACATGTCTACCATCTATTCAGACCAGTCACATGCTACTCTGCAACAGCCTCTCTTACACGTAGGAGTCTTGTTCCCAGACATTGTAGCAGAGGAGGATCATGTAATACCACATGTCTATCATCTACTCAGACCAATAACATGCTACTCAGCAACAGCCTCTCTCACATGTAGGAGTCTTGTTCCCAGACATTTTAGCAGCCCATCAGTGGTGATTAATGTCATCTATCAGCCTCTTACACAGATTCTAAACACACGTAGCTGAACTAAATGTTCACATTTGCCAAGCATTCTTCCCCCATCGTGCACATATGTGGAGAGGAAGAGATCCAGTGCATTACGGGACTTTTGACAAGACCTTGGCCTCTTCTGTGACAGTCCTACATACTTTCTGATCTAATTTCAAAACCTCTACTAATATTTTATTGCAGAAGGATGGCATTCAACTGTATAACTCTGTCACAAATTTTTAGCAAATTTTCTATATGTTTTGCTTGCTTCCCCTTCATATCATGCTTAACATTTGAATCATAACTTGATTTAGACAACTGTGCCTTTGCTGATTATCTTATGGAGATCATGAAGGATCAAACCTGGATAATCCTGATCAGCAGCTGCAGGTTCATTGTTAGAAGATCACTGCATCACATATCCAGAAGGATGCACAGTACAAATAAGCATTTCTACTTATACCTAGTGATCTCTTTTATTTCAAGTGTACTCACTGCTTTGCCATAACAGTGCCCACAGCCACATAAAATATGTTCCTCTATCTATTCTTTTGTTATGCCCTACCCCTGTGCACTCCCACTAGTGACAGCCAATGGATAAAGTGTAAAAGGGGCATCAGCTGAACTGCTCCTCACTCCTTGCCACAGGATGAGTGGAATGACTGCACCCTGGTATCCACCAGGGATATCAACTCACATGTATGTACCCTTGAGTGTGCCCACTCCCTATTTCCATTAAATGGACATGACTATCCTCTCTGACTATGCTGTCAAGCACAAACCTTGAACTTAAGTCACCTGGGCCATAGTCAAGCTTTTTCATTCTATGCAAGCAGCATCAGCGTCTGTCATCTGCTTTTGAAGTAATTATCAACCAGATTCAGCCATTCCCTAACCAAGATTTTGGATCATGTTGCACTGGCAAGGCATTAATAGCTATGGTGAAAGGAGACAAATACTTTTAGATAGTAGTGCCAAGGTTATGTCAGCCATGCTGTCGTGTGTGTGGAAGCATCATGAGTAACGCATTTAAAATCTATATATATCCTACTCTCTTTCTTTATAGGAAGGTGCCCACCAGTCTGCAGGTTTTTCACCCTCATGATCACAGAGCGAGGTCCCTCAGGATATAATTCATGATGATTTGGTGGGTGAGTGCAATTCCCACAAATAATCTGTTGTGAAGTATATCTAGAACTTCGATATTGGGCTTCAGAAGTTCATTGTGGCAGCAAGGCTACTTGTCACTGACACAAGAGCAGCAAAGACACATTTAAGGCAAGACAGCCAGAGCTAGAGAGTATTCTATTGTGCAGCAGTTGATGGCATTTATTCTTGTTAGACACATTAATGTGCAGGCAGCCAGGGAGAGTCGTTTCACCATTTTAAAAAAGTGTGTGATGTTAACTATATAGCAGAGCTGCCAAACAGGAGGCAGAAGGTTGTGGGGATAAATATACCAAACCTCTATTGACTTCTCTAATGGCTACTGGCAGGTATCTTTGACACCTGAAATTAGGGAGAGTTCAGTATGCGTCACTGATTTGGATTAAACAAGTTTACAGAAAAATGCCCTATGTAATGAAGAATCTCCCAACTAACTCCTAAAGGCTAATACAGCTCATACAAATAAGAGCATGAGATTATGCCTTTATTTACATGGATAACATTGCCATCTATAGCTGCTCATGGACAGAATATGTTTAGCATGCTGGTGAAGCGCTGGATATACTGCAAGAGACAGGGCTGACTCCCAAGGATAGTGATTGTCAGATAAGTATGGCAGAGGTACCTTATCTCGGTATCAGAGTGGGTGTTGGAATGATTGGGCCAGAACCTCCAAGGCTGAAATTACTGAAGTATGGCTTACCCCAGCTAGGAAGAAACAACTGAGGACATTCCTAGAGACACTGGGATACTGTTCACAGCTATAAGACTGCTCCCCTGATAAACTTTAACAGAAAAAAGGTTGGCCTCGTATACAGTGTTTTAGTAGGCATTTCTAAAGTTTAATGAGGTTTTGAGAGGACCCCTGTACTAGCCAGCCCTGATTATAGTCAAGAATTCATTGTCAGGGAAGATGCTTCCAGTTATGAAGTGGGAACTGTACTTAGTCAGATTTTGTCAGAGGAAGAAAAACAACCTATTAAGCTACATACTTCAGCCCAGGGAAGAATCCTGTATAACCACAGAGAATGAATGCTTGTGCATTGCCTGGACTATACAATGCCTGTAATCCTACCAGCATGGCTGTACTGGTTTTAAATGGAAATAAATTTAGATCCACCTTTTTCGTTGTGTTAAATACCTAAAGCAAGAGTGGTTTGGTTTATGTTATAGTTAAGAGAAATGCATTTGGTCAAAATATTAATAAGCATATTAAGTTTTGTCTAGCGGGTGGTGGCCACAAAGCATTGTGGATTAGAAAAGGGCTGCATCAGCATGTTTACAGTTCGGTCTTGCTTAGCTGTTGCCAGTAAGAATTAATTAAAACTACTACTGCAACATTTAGACCAATTGCTGAATTTCACCATGCCATTAATTAGTAGAGAAATGGTACAAAAGGTTAAGTGGGCAAATTAAGGTCAACATACATTAAAAAGTCTTCCTCCCCCAAAAATTACAAACAAGTAAAAATAAAATGCTAGTTTATACTCTAGACTGAATTGTTTCTGAAGCATTTCTAAGACAGTAGCAACTAATACATGCCAGGATTAGCGATAGGAGAAGCTGATGTGAGACTTAGGAGTGTGAAATTCCAGTTTGGTTGAGTTTTTCCTGCAGTTTTTTACTGCCTTGTTGTTTGTATGATCTTTCTACACATTGGTTTGGATCTTAATTGAGATATTTTGTAGGCTTCTTGATGTTTATGAGGTCAAGCTTGGTTTAAAATGTATTTTTAACTGTAGCCAAGCTTTCTACTTATGCTGTGCCAATGAGGTCAATTAGAAGTGTAAACCATACAAATCCACAGCTAGTGGAGTTTAGCTTAAACCATACAAATCCACAGCTAGTGGAGTTTAGCTTTATTGGCTTAAAGTACCTTTTAAGCCTTTGAAAAAGGAAAATGTCATGGGCATTCAGAAGCTGTGTTGCTGAAACACATCAGTTCCTTATGGGGTCATTTGCTTGTATTTTAAGGGCCTGCATTACAAGAATTTTATCAGGTAGTGAAAACTTTAGCTTGGCTCTGTCTCTTGCTGTGTTTAGTGAATAATTTGTGTGACCTTTTTACCCTTTCGTTTAGTGCCTAGACTTACCACTGTGCAGCAAGCTAGTTTGAAAACTAAAGCATAAAGAAGCAAGTATGTATACATGTATGGGAACATATTAAAGAAAATACGGTCTTCACATTTGCAGAGAACTGTTAATGCAGGTGTTATCAAAAGTATACCATCCAGGACTGCCATTTATTTATGAAACTTGCTGCCAGAGTCACACTGTAAGCACTGCCATGTATTTTTGTTATGAAACTGCTGCTGGGCTTGCTCCATTCACTGTTTAAGCTGCTGGGCTAAATTGCTCTGTTCACTGTTTAAGCTGCTGGGCTGAATTGCTCCGTTCACTGTTTAAGCTGCTGGGCTAAGTTGCTCCATTCACTGTTTAAGCTGCTGGGCTAAGTTGCTTCGTTCACTGCTTAAGCTGCTGGGCTAAGTTGCAGAAAACCTCTGGTGGAGCTTCTGAAGTTGTACTTGTAACCTTAATCAGTAGCAGAAGACAAAATAGCCAAGTGTGTATGTGTGTTTGTATAAGAAGGAGGTAGCATACCCCTCAGCTGTCCAGGTTTTTGCAAAATGTCCAGATTTTGTCCCCATATTCCTCCTAAAAGGATTGAAGTTGCTAAATAATGACAGACATTTGAGTTTTAGATGTCATATATTTTAGAAAAATGCATACTAACATCCTGTTATTCTAGCAATGTTCTAAGTTCATGAGAGCAATATTTATAATCTGCCCCTTTTTATGTTGGGCTTTGTCCAGATTTCTTGCACTAAAAGGTTGAGGTGTGTGAGAGAGTTAAGTGCCCTCGTTAAGAGTTAGCAGGTGGAATTTATTTTCAAGTGCATTTTCAAGGAATTGTGAGCTTCAAGGGAAGAGAAGTTTACTGCTGCTCATGCAAAGTCTGCTTAAAACGTGCAACTATTTTGTTTAGCAAATGGTATCATTATTGTGGTATAGAATTTTAACGCGATATTAGTAGCACAGCAGGAAGCATACTTGCATCTTGATGCAGAGGGCTATAGGTTCTACTCCCACAGCATGGGATTTGTATTTTAAGGGGGATGGAGTGCTGCAGTACTGACTGTCCTCCTTTAGATGGGACGCCTAATAACTATGAACTTGTTTTTCAGCTTAGAACCCATTCCCTATTGCAATATACCAGCTTACCATTTTTTTTAATGTAACGTAGGCAATTTATTCTTCAAGGGCAGCAGGCATTGAATTTGTAGATGAAACACTGAAGTATAAAGTTATTTTCTAGCAATAACAACTTCATTAGTTTCAGATCTCTTTAATGTGGAATTATTCAGATGACTTTTACTTCTGCAGAGATTGTGCACATTGACTGATATTGGTGGATTGTAATGACAGAAGTTTGAGTGGCCTTTTATGGTTGAAATGCTCTGAACTGGGCAGTTTGCCATTATTGGTTCATATGTTTTGTTTCATTGCTTGCTGGAAAAATGTTCAAAACTATAAATTTAAAACAGTCTAACAAGTGGTGCTGTGTTATAGAAGGGATATAATTAAATTATTATAATTAATGCAATCTGTATATATTATAATCCTATGTATAAATATGTACACTTCTTATGCATGGCTACTCTTGTTTGTCACAGTAACAGGAAGGATACTGTAATGGCTGTGTCAAGAAAAAGGTCTAAAGCTATTAGTTGAGCATATAGTGAAGTTGCTCACATCACTGATAATGCAGACTCAGTTTCATATAACTGAGGGTCAACCATTTCCCTTGCCCACTCAGTAAAACTAATCTTGAAAAAGAGTTAATAATGTGCATATATTAGGGCTACTGGAATTATCTATAAAAGATGAAGTGATTTGCAACTATGTCAATGTTGGGGTTATGAAGAAATGCTTGATTAAGCATTAATTAAAAGATATACATAATTTAGTGACTGCCCACAGTTTGTTAAATACAGCTATAATGCATCTTGCATTCAGAGCACAGTATGCCAGCTTTTATTTAAACAGCAACTTGTGTTACTGAGAGCTAATCTTGGAAGCCAAAGAACACTAGTGTTATTAACTAATCTATTTAAATCTGTTTAATCTGAACAAGCTCATGGGACTCAGTTTAGTGTCCTACATGAGAAATACTGAGCTAATGAACACTAGTCTCCAGTAGTTGGCTCAAAGTCACTTATAAATAAATAAGGGAAGTATTTTGAGATAAAACAAATACATTGTCTTTATGGTAGGTAAAAGGAAAAAGGAAAACTCTGTTAGCACCCAAGTAAATAAAATGATTATTAGCAATGAATGAGAAATTATTCCAGTATAGAGAACTGAACAGTCAAGCCTTTTTAATCAGAATTCAAAAGGGCTGCCAGCTGATAGTTCGCTTGAGTTAGTTGCAATGTTCATGGTAACATGGGGTATGTAAAAAGTATCACAGATTCCTAATTAAATCTATATATATGCAATCATTGTAGAAGTGAAGTATAAAACAGTATCCACACTGAGAATTTTGAACAGTGTTTATTGCAACTGGGGAGAAATGGCCAAGTAATTGGACCCTGTAATGGCTGCGTGGGGCTGCGTGGGTGGGGGTGGGGCTTCGTGGGGGTGGGGCTGTGTGGGCGGGGCTCTGGGTTTGCACCCCCCTGCAAAAAATCCTGCGGGCTCCCTTGACAACAACCCCTACTCAGGAAAGTTAGAAGCAAAAGAGACCTTGACCCTGACAAGTTTCAACTGGAACTTAACTCTTGCAACTGGTTTAAACTAAAGCATCTCCCTTTAGAGGAGCCTGTCCCCTATTTTAACAATAAATTTCTTGAAATTCTAGACTCATATGCTCCTGCCCGCCTAAAGTGAACAAAAGGCAAAAACGTATCTTGGCTTTCTAAAGAGTCAAGACTAAAAATAACCTGCAGAAATAAACTCTGGGCTACCTGGCACCTTACCAAAGACCCCCCATGATCATAATAAAGACAGGCATGCTAGGAATGAAACTAAAATACTTGTCTTACAAGATAATAAACAATACTATTGTAGGTTACAGATGGCTAATCAGAACAATCCTCAAAAGTTCTGGGTTGGGCTCAACAAGTTACTTCATCCTGGTAAAACATCTACACCTAGCCCCGCTGCCACCACTGATAAACCCCCAGAGGAGGTCACAGATAGTTTTAACCATTTCTTTATTGAAACAATTCAAGCTCTTGCCACCCAAACTACCTCCTAGTTCCCCTGACTTTAATACCACTACCTCTAATAGCCAAAGCTTGTTCAGCTTTAAGCCCATGTCAACTTCTTTTATCCGCAGTCTGATCAAAAAACTAAAACCCACCACACTATCTGCTGACCATCTCCCAACTGAATACCTGCAAATGTCAGCAGATGCCATTGCCTATACAATCTCAATTCTAATCAATCGCACCATATCAGAAGCCAAAATTCCTATCATCTGGAAAACATCCTATGTAATTCCCTTATATAAAGGAGGTTCCTCTACTTAATACTCAAATTATAGGCCCATAGCCATGCTCTCTCCACTTGCAAAGATTATGGAGAAATGTATACATAAACAATTCTTGCAACACCTAATCCAGAATCACCTTATGGCTGATACCCAGCACAGCTTTCACCCACATCTTGTACTACCACAGCCCTAATGTCTTTCACTAACACCATAAACAATAACCGCAACTATAATCGCACTTCCTCTGCCCTCTTCTTGGATCTTTCCAAGGCATTTGATATGGTTGATCATCAACTTATGATTCATACCCTGCAAACCCTCTGCCTAGATCCAAAAGCCTTCCTTTGGTTTACATCCTATCTTAATGACAGACAACAGGCTATCTTCTGGCAGAATAAGCTCTCTAATCTATTACCAAACACTCTTGGAGTACCATAAGGCTCCATATTAGGACCACTTCCATCTTTATTAATGACCTGCCTACTATCATACCAAACATCAGCTGTATCCAATACGCTGATGACTCCACTCTGATCTGCTCAGCTCTATCTCCCACTCACTTAAAGACTGATACTCAGTCTATATTTACTACCATAGAAAACTAACTCTCCAAGCGTTGGCTACTACTTAATCCCAAAAAAACTAAAATGCTCATATTCCCACCAACCCAAAAGTCTGTACCCTTCTCCTTCACCATAAATGCAAAAGATGGGACAGTCATCTCCCCTGACCCCATTACAAAATTACTGTGTGTCATTATAGACAATAACTTAAAATTTGACCACCATGTAAATCAAACAATCAAGAACATCAATAAAAAACTTGGGTCACTCTATACAATCAAAGCCTTCCTCACCCCTCAAGCTAAAATAGCCATTGCTCGCTCGCACCAACTTTCAGCACTCCTATATGCCTCCCCCCTTCTCGCCAATATAAATAAAACTGAACTTAATAGACTAACAACCTGTTATAATCACATTGTCAGGTTTGCAACAGGCCTGCCTTTCAGAACCCATCACTACATCAACCTCAAACAGCTTGGATGTTTGGAATTTCCTAATTTAATCCAGTATAAGCTGCTGATATTGGCTAACAAAATCCTCTACAACCCAGATAATACACCAGCCCTTAGAAATACTATCCTCCACCATAACAACACAAGACTGCTCCGCTCATCTAATAAGCTACAAATCCAGACAATTAACAAATTATACGACAATGCAGCTGGCATGGCCCTATTTGCAAACTCAGTAGGTAGAATCTGGAACATACTTCCAGCTGGCAGGACCATGCTTTCCTCTCTATGCCAATTTAAAGCCAAAATTAAACAACATCTGGCATTAAATTGGCTATGCCACTGTGACAAGCCTGGCTAAGCCAACAGCATGAAGGTAATTTACTTATCTAGTAGCTATTGTTAATTTTCTACTGACTACAACCAGGGTAATTTCTATCCTGTAAACTTGTCTATTCAAAGCTTAACTATGTACCTTTAGAAATAACCTACATATAAATTTGTACTATTTAGTCTGAATGCATTTTTTTATCTGCATTTTTATTTTATTTTTATTGTTTTTTTATTCGTATTGGTACTTGTGTATGTTTGGAGATTATCTCCCCGGACCCCAGCTGTAAATGGACATCGATCCAGTCGGACTATCCCGGTCAACAAATGTAAAATAAATAAATAAATAAACTTAAAATATTTAAGCAATATTAAAACAAAAGCTTTTTTTTCCCTTTTCTTTTTGGTGAAAAGCTTTTTTGTCACACTTCAGGTCTTTTCACACTACTCTGAGTTTTGCATAAAAGACCCTGTGTGGGTGCAGCTCTTTGCTGGATACAGTAGGCCTACTAAAGAGGGATAAAACCAAATAAAACCAGTCTTGGAGATCTAGTCCTATGACTCTAAGCTACAGGTCAGTGGCACTAGGTAGGTTGGAATTTCAGAAACTTTAATGTCTCATTGGGGTTGGTGCAGACACAAAGAACAGAGGAAGATAAAGGCACTGGAATGCAACTTTAAACAGGTAAAAGATAAGCAGAATACAAGACTCTAGCAGCAAAACTGTAACATAAATCGCTGTAAAAGCATTGAAGCCCCAGTCCTTACTCGCAATATTGCAATTCTACCAGCATCTAAGACCATTACTATTGTTTCAGCTGCATGGAAAAACTTGAATACAGGGGGCCATTTATGTACAGTATGGTTTCATCAAAGCCCATTTTTATAACTGCATCATACTTCTGTATAAGGGAATACAGAAGCAAGCTGCTACACCATGTTAATTTATCCTGTGCCATAGCACTTACAATTGCTTTCTGCAGACAAGTTTTGCAAAATCTAAATTTTGGGAAGGCTATCACGTTTTCTGATATCTTGTGGTATTAAGTTCCAGTCTGCTGGAGTTCATTTATAAAAGTCTTTTTCTCCTGTTGTCGTCTTGCATGAGGGCCTTATCACAGTGACTGCATTTTCTGAGTTTAAAATCAGTGTTAAATGAGTTTGCTTACTTTTTGCTATTAGTTCAGGGTATCATGAGGGGATCCGCAGTTATCCCCGAATAAACTTTTCACCGAATTACTGATGGCCGGGCATACTTACGCAAAAATGCTTTTCACCGAAGCAGCATTTTCACGTAAGTATGCCTGTTGCAGAGGTCGTACTAAGGTGTGGATAAGGGAAAATTCTCTTTTCCCCACTGTAGTGCGATCTCGGATTGAGAATATTAAAGTAGGGCTTGCCCTTTTTTTTTTTATTTAACACAGTTTAGCGAAAACACTTTTTCGGTGAAAGCGTTTCACTAAATTGTGTTCGGTGATACTGGATTCGTTCAACAGTCTTAGAGCCATTATGAGTCATTGCTTAAATTAAACTTCATGCACGTTAACCGGAGACGCTTGCTGTAACTAGTAACCAATTTGCTTTATTTAAGGGAAAACCATGGTGTTAATTAGGGCTATCAAAGAAGATAAAGTGACATAGTAGAAACTACCTGGAGAGTGTGTGTGTGTGTGTGTGTGTGTGTGTGTGTGTGTGTGTGTGTGTGTGTGTGTGTGTGTGTGTGTGTGTGTGTGTGTGTACTTATGTGTAAGTGTGTTTGATGCATAGTGTCATGCAAAGATTTGTAGGCAGTATTTGTTTTTTGGCGATATTTTAATAGTTTGACTCTTACTTGGGTCTAGGAAACTTGAAGGGCTTATCTATAAGCTATTTCAAATTGTGTGAGAGCAGAAACATAGCTAGGTTCTCTACCATCCTGTAGAGTTTTTGATGTGGCACCCACCTCAACTCAAAGTTTAGGACATAAAGCCATTTATAGGAGTGTATAAAGTGGCTTGTTACAGCTGAAATGACACACAAACCACTACAGTGTTTCAGAAATGATGACAAATCCAGTATCAGCATCTGTTTCTGCACCCAGTACTGGGGCAGCTTCCCCCTTTACCCACCCGAATCATGCCTATGTGTGAGTGTGTCACCTGCAGTATGTTCAGTATTGGTAGTAAAAGACAGCTGCATAATATAATTCCTATGGATTTATGCAGTGTTACTTCTGGCTAAGGTTTCATTAGTTCATAGTTCATCGTTCAGTACTAGGCTAGCTGCCCTTGCGAGACATTTTAAGCCTAGCCAATTATCCTTTGTGAGACTCAAATGCTGTACTTTGTGTTTGTAATGCAAACACCTTAACCATTAGGCCACCCTCCCATTGGGGTTTTGTGGTAAGAATTTAATTATTTTATTAGCATTTGTTGTGAGCCAAATAACATTGAAATAGTACTAATTCCATCTTGATTTATTGGTTCATAGGTTCACAGGTGTATTCTAGTCTAATGGCCCTGGAGCCTTTACAAGCCTAGCCAATAGGATTACCCTGGCATCGATCCACCCGACCTTAGTTCCCAGTGTCTCTGTTGAGTAGAGCCACTGGAGTGATCCTGGGGGTGAATTTTATATTTCCCATCCACTCATTTCTCTTGAAGAGGGCCAGTGAGGTGCTCTGTTTGACATGTATGGAAGTCTATTGCATAGCATATGCAGTCTGTCTGTTTTGAACTGTCTCTCCAGCAAGTTCTGTTGATTTTGGTAATGAGGTTGAGGTCTCTGGAATGTGTAGTTTGGAGGGATTGGGATTTCTTTACATGTCAAAGAAACATGCGCAAACTGGAGAAACCACTTTATGAAAACACAGCAGAAAATACAGCAAAGCTTTCAGGCATAAAAAACCTTCTTCAGTGCATTACAAGTTACAAATGAAAAGCATACTGAATTTATACAGGGTCATTATCACATGACCAGCAGCCCATTGGTCATATGACACACAGACAAAAATTAAGATAAATTGTATAACATTTTTAAAAATCATATTAAAACATATAACATCACAATACAAATATTACTTAAGTTTAGTATGTTGTAAATGCTTAAGAACAGGTTTTAAAGTAACAACATCGTTGAGTCCTGGTAGTTGATCTGCCGCTAGCCTGATTATCCATTCATATTCCTTTAATTCAAGTATGTTATTAATGTCACCTCCACGCAATGTTGTTTTAACTATATGAATAACCCTAAATAAAAATCTATGGTGAGTACCATTTTCTAGTATATGCTTATATAGTGCATTAGTGGCTACTGCCCTCTTGATTTCTGATCTATGCTCAACTATTCTATCCTTGAGTTTTCTTATAGTTTTACCTATATAGAACGATGGGCATTGGGAACAGGTAGCCATATATACAACAGACGTGATGGTACAAGAAGCTTTTAAATTAAAGGTATATAATTTATTCGTTACTGGATGTTTAAACTGATGGCTAGTTTGATCAAAGATATCAGGACAACAAGAACAATTAAGGCATTTACAAGTGCCAGGTTTAACAGATACTAATGTAGAAGAAAAATTTAAATCCTTATAGCATAGTTTTTGTTTTAGTGTTTTCATATTTCTGTAAGAGAAATATGGTCTGTCACCTAAAACTTTCTTGACATTCATGCATGCCATAAGAATCAACCAATTTTTCTGTATAACTTGTTTAATCAGATGTGTCTTGGCATTAAAGGAAGTAACAAATGTGATTTTAGTGTTGTATTGCCTGTTTTCAGTCATTCTGACTCCTTCTAGATAGGTGGGTTTAAGGGTGGTAGTTCTATCAGTTATAGTTTTATTTTTAAGCTCAGATGACAGCTTACTATTGTATCCACTGGATACAAATTCCTTAAACATATCTTCAAGTTGTAGGTTGAATTTAATGTCCTCTGTGTTTAATTTACTCACTCTACCAAACTGGGAAGTAACTACACTTCTGAATACATGTGGTGCATGCATACTGTTGAAGTGTAGATATCGTCCCGAGTGTACTTCCTTCTGGTATACACTAGTATGAAAACAGTCTTGTGTCCTATGTAGCATTAAATCTAGGAACACTATTTTTTCTTCTGAATATTCCATCTTAAACTGTAAAAAGTCAGTGGTATTATTTAAATATTGCAAGAATTCATTTAATTTGGTCTGCGTTCCTTTCCAGATCATAAAACAATCGTCTACAAAACGTTGATAGAATGCAACATTATCAACAAACCGATTATCATCATTTAATATAAACTTCTGTTCCCAACAATATAAAACTAGATTAGCATATGTATTCGCTGTTGATGTTCCCATAGCTACGCCCGACATTTGTAAATACAATTGCTTATTAAACAAAAATATATTATTAGCTAAAACCAGGTCAAGCAAACTACATATATTTTCTACCTTGCGTGATGTTAAAGACGACTGTTTTGTTAACAATTCTCTGATACAATCAATCCCAAAGCCATTTGGTATTACTGTAAAAAGTGACGCTATATCTAGTGTTACTAACAGCATACTACCTTTCATTGTTTCCTTAGCTAATGGAGTATGATACCATTCTCTTAATTTTAACAAAAAATCCGTTGTATCTTTTAGAACTGTGCTACAGTCATCCAGAAATGTATATAATTGTTGCTGTAAGTAAATAGATATTGGCTCGGTGATCCATCCTCCACCTGATACTATGGGTCTCATGAGGGGGGGGTCACTTATAGATTTCCCAAAATACACAAATCTATAAGTAACCCCCCCATGAGACCCATAGTATCAGGTGGGGGATGGATCACCGAGCCAATATCTATTTACTTACAGCAACAATTATATCCATTTCTGGTTGACTGTAGCACAGTTCTAAAAGATACAACGGATTTTTTGTTAAAATTAAGAGAATGGTATCATACTCCATTAGCTAAGGAAACAATGAAAGGTAGTATGCTGTTAGTAACACTAGATATAGTGTCACTTTTTACAGTAATACCAAACGGCTTTGGGATTGATTGTATCAGAGAATTTTTAATGAAACAGTCGTCTTTAACATCACGCAATGTAGAAAATATATGTAGTTTGCTTGACCTGGTTTTAGCTAATAATATATTTTTGTTTAATAAGCAATTGTATTTACAAATGTCGGGCGTAGCTATGGGAACATCAACAGCGAATACATATGCTAATCTAGTTTTATATTGTTGGGAACAGAAGTTTATATTAAATGATGATAATCGGTTTGTTGATAATGTTGCATTCTATCAACATTTTGTAGACAATTGTTTTATGATCTGGAAAAAACGCAGACCAAATTAAATGAATTCTTACAATATTTAAATAATACCACTGACTTTTTACAGTTTAAGATGGAATATTCAGAAGAAAAAATAGTGTTCCTAGATTTAATGCTACATAGGACACAAGACTGTTTTCATACTAGTGTATACCAGAAGGAAGTACACTCGGGACGATATCTACACTTCAACAGTATGCATGCACCACATGTATTCAGAAGTGTAGTTACTTCCCAGTTTGGTAGAGTGAGTAAATTAAACACAGAGGACATTAAATTCAACCTACAACTTGAAGATATGTTTAAGGAATTTATATCCAGTGGATACAATAGTAAGCTGTCATCTGAGCTTAAAAATAAAACTATAACTGATAGAACTACCACCCTTAAACCGACCTATCTAGAAGGAGTCAGAATGACTGAAAACAGGCAATATAACACTAAAATCAGATTTGTTACTTCCTTTAATGCCAAGACACATCTGATTAAACAAGTTATACAGAAAAATTGGTTGATTCTTATGGCATGCATGAATGTCAAGAAAGTTTTAGGTGACAGACCATATTTCTCTTACAGAAATATGAAAACACTAAAATAAAAACTATGCTATAAGGATTTAAATTTTTCTTCTATATTAGTATCTGTTAAACCTGGCACTTGTAAATGCCTTAATTGTTCTTGTTGTCCTGATATCTTTGATCAAACTAGCCATCAGTTTAAACATCCAGCAACGAATAAATTATATACCTTTAATTTAAAAGCTTCTTGTACCACCACGTCTGTTGTATATATGGCTACCTGTTCCCAATGCCCATTGTTCTATATAGGTAAAACTATAAGAAAACTCAAGGATAGAATAGTTGAGCATAGATCAGAAATCAAGAGGGCAGTAGCCACTAATGCACTATATAAGCAAATAGTAGAAAATGGTACTCACCATAGATTTTTATTTAGGGTTATTCATATAGTTAAAACAACATTGCGTGGAGGTGACATTAATAACATACTTGAATTAAAGGAATATGAATGGATAATCAGGCTAGCGGCAGATCAACTACCAGGACTCAACGATGTTGTTACTTTAAAACCTGTTCTTAAGCACTTACAACATACTAAACTTAAGTAATATTTGTATTGTGATATTATATGTTTTAATATGATTTTTAAAAATTTTATACTATTTATCTTAATTTTTGTCTGTGTGTCATATGACCAATGGGCTGCTGGTCATGTGATAATGACCCTGTATAAATTCAGTATGCTTTTCATTTGTAACTTGTAATGCACTGAAGAAGGGTTTTTTATGCCTGAAAGCTTTGCTGTATTTTCTGCTGTGTTTTCATAAAGTGGTTTCTCCAGTTTGCGTATGTTTCTTTGACTGTTGTTTTTCTGGAAATTTCTTTACATGTAGCATTTCTAACAGAGCTGGATGAGACATGGATTTGTAAGTCAAGCGGAGATCGCCTCTAAGTAGACGATATGAGACAGAGAATAGTTGGAGTTTTTTTGAGTCTGTCCATATAGGACAAGTGTTTAAGGCCTAGGATCCTCTTTGTGTGGTACTTTTGCAGCCTCTCCAGTTGTTGCAGGTGTCTAGTGAGGTACATGCCAAATGGGACATTGTACTCGATGATTGGCCTAATGAGGGAAGAGTAGTGCGAGACAATGATCTCTTTCTTCCTGGATGCAAAGCCTTTAGTAATGAGATGTGCTGCATAGAAGGACTTTCTGATCACAGTGGCAATGTGGTGGTCAAAAGAGAGGTTGCTGTGTTCCCAGATCTCTCATAATGTATTCTGTGTTCAGTGGACTACCATCGATGTGGTAATTCATGGGAACTGGGTTTTATCCCAAAGGGGATGATGACACACTTTTTAGCACTGAGCTTAAGGCTATGGTTCTGACACTAGTCGTTGGTCTCAGTGAGACATTTCTGTAGGATGTCAATATCACTTGGGGAGTTAATAATAGCTTCCAACTTACAATTGTCTGTGAACTTTGTCAGCCAGAGTCCCTTCGTGCTGGCCTAGACTTCAGAGAAGTAGATACCAAACAGGAGAGTACTCAGGACCGAACCCTGTCGGACTCCACTCATGACTGTTCAACAGTCTGACTTGGTGTCAGCTACTTTCACACTGTGGGTCATATCTGTGAGCCAGTTTGCAACCCACCTAGTGATATAGGGGTTGATGCCTAGCTTAGCGAGTTTTTCTATGATTCCTGAGTGGGGAATGGTATCAAAGGCCTTTGCCAGATCAAGATAGGCAGTATGAACCACCTTGCCTTCACCCACAGCTCTGATGGCTGACTCAAAGAAGTCGACCAAGTTAAGCAGGCATGATCTATCCTTTACAAAACCAAACTGTGTGGGATCCAGAGTTTGAAGATTCCCTATATCCTTGTTTATTAGGTCCACGATGATGCGTTTCATAGCTTTGCATATCAGACTCGTCAGACTAATGAGGTGATAGTTCCCAGGGTCTGTAGTCACTCCTCCTTTGTGGAGAGGGATGATTGTAGCAGTGCACCATTCGGTAGGGACGATGTCTGAGGTGAGGCTGTGATTGTACAGGGCACACAGGTGAGGCACCAGTTCACTCTGTAGTTCATGTAGAACACAGCCAGATATATTGTCAAGTCCCATAGAAGCTGTATTCTTGGCCTTGAACAGTGCTGTTTTAACCTATGCAGCAGTAATACTGAGTGCCTGGCAATATACTGGTATTGTCATTGATCCTTTGGGGGGGGGGTTAAAGTTGGCACTGAATCTGTCAGTCAGTATATTGGCAATATGTGTTACCTTGTTATAGGAGGCACCATTGTGCAGTACCGTGGAGATTCTTTACATAAGTATAGAAGGCCTTGTGGTTGTCTTACTTGTTGATAATGTTTCTGAAGTGCTTTTATAGCTGTTCTTTTTTTTTGATGAGTGTCTTTTATGATCCATAACAAAAATGTCATCTTTATACATAATGCAGTTTAAACTAAGCAGATCAAGTAGTGTGTTATTGATATATATCTGAAAATCTCTGTAAGTGGAGGTACCAGTTCCTGAGAAGGTGTGGTCATTGGTTCTCCAGTTACCTCTCCAACAGATTCCAATCTGTCAAATGGCTTTATGTCTCCTCCCTCTTCCTCCCAATCCAAGCAGGTGTCCCTCAAGGGTCAGTCCTTGGATCTGTCCTTTTTAATATCTTTACAAATAGCTTACACACTTCCTGTCCAAATTTCTCACTAATACAATACACAGAAGAATCTGCTATTATCTCATGCTGTGATAACCTTCCCTACCTCCTAGCTCTTACTCAAGATTCCCTCATTTCAGTTGAAGAATGGCTGACCAATAATCAACTACTTCTCAATCCTAAAGAAATGAAACTTCTACTCTTCCTTCCCAAATCACTACAGCAACACAAAAATTCCTTTGCAGTATCTTCTCAGAATAATAAACTTATCTCTGTTGAACCACATACTAAACTTCTGAGTGTAATCATAGATGACATACATATTCAGCAAGCCATCTAAAAGATCCACCAAAAACTTGGTCTCTTATACACACATAAAACATACTTCCCTATTAACACCAAATGTTCTCTAGCACAGACGTTCCTTCTCCCAACCTTCTCACCAATATTCATTCCAGTCTATTAGCTAAACTTGAAACCACCTACAACAAAATAGCCAGATTTGCTGCCAACTTTCTCTAATGCTGTCACCATTGCATAGCTTTAAAAAAATGGTAATGGCTTCAGCTGCATAACCAACTTCTTCTTCTTACCCAACTCTGCCTCACGCACACTAACTTAAATCAAACCTCCCGCTGTCCTGCCTTCATGGACCTCATCACTCCCTAATCTCCTAAGCATAAGCTATGCAGCACAGACCTGCACCTCTTAGACATCTACAGACCCAATAAAAATATTGACAAACGTCTATACAGCCACTCCATCGCCAATGCCCGAAACAAACTTCACCTTTCTCTAAGAACAAACAGCAACTTCCTTAACTTCAGAAATCTTTTATGGGCTTATTTACTAATTCCTGGACCTGTCCTTGTCCCACTCCCACCTAAACTACTTCATCTCCTCTTCCCCTTCCCCTCTCATCTCTCACACTTTACCACAACTACTCATTTAAGGTCTTTATGATATTCTACCAACCTGGGGGTTGAGAGGGTGGCCTAATGGTCAAGGTGTTTGTCTTACAAACACAAGATGCAGGGTTTGAGTCTCACAAGGGATAATTGACTAGGCTTAAAATGGGTCACAAGGGCAGTTAGCTTAGTACTAACCTATGAATTTCTCTCTGATGATAATTATTACATAGAATCTAACATTTTACATTATATTTTATATATTTAGTATGTACCATGGCTATTTAAACCCTCAGTATTACTCTTGTATTCTAACATGTTAACTTATAAGTTGTATTCTGTTACTCCTGTGTATATACACTTCTATGTTAATATCGCATGATGTTTTGTTTTTGTATTTGTTTATCTGTGGAGCTTTTCTCATTAGGTCTCCACTGAAAAAGGGTTCTGCTCCAATGTTGGAGTAACCCAGTTAACAAATGTCACATAAATAAATAAATTATGTACATTCATGGCTCTGTTAGGTAAACATGACTTGAACCCATGCAGTGCCATGCTACTAATGATGGGATTCTGTAAGGCTTGTAACAGTACTTTATGATTAACTGATTTGAAATCAGTTAACCCCTACATTACCAGATGGGTAGCCAGTCGGCTCACTGACAAGACACATACTGTCAAGGTGGGTTACTTCACCTGTAGCAAAAGACCAGTCACCAGTGGTGTACCAGTGGGTTCTGTGCTAGACCCCTTATTGTTCAGAGTTTATTTCTCAGAAGTTCAGACAAATTTGGTTAGCCTGTGGCTGAACAAGTTCACTGACAATTACAAACTGAAAGCCATCACTGAGTCCCACAATAATGTTAATATATTACACATAGAACTGATTAATTAAGGACTCATTCATAAGACAGAAGAGGTCATTTAAGGTTAATCACTTGTTAACAGAGGGGGTGGAGCTAGGAACTAAATTTTCTATTTAAGGAGTAAACTAAAACATTTCAGAGCTTTACCAGAAAGGTTCATCCAGACTCTGCTACACTTTGCTGTGAAGGAAAGGTTAGCTTGCTTATATTTTTTGTATTACTGTATTGCCTTTCTATATTTTGAATACTGTAGTTTATTTTCTTTACCTTGTGTTTTGCTTGCATTCTGTTTTAACAGCATATTAAAACTTCAAAAGAGACCACAGCTCTCTCTGTTCTGAGTCAGGCAGAATTTTTTCCCGCTCTCCCACCCATTTAAGTTGTCTTGTTAAATACCACTGTCTTTCTAGTTGCCCGCCTCTTATGTTGATCTGACCATATATCTCATTTCTCTCTACTTTCACTGGCTTATGTGAGTAATCACAAAATCAACATTTTTGAAATCCCACCACTTCAATTATTTAAATTTATTGGCCATCCTACAGTATTTCATAGTACCAAATTACAAAAGTGACCACCCCTTTCAATCCATCTTGCTGTTTTAAAAATAGTAACTCTCCACTAAACCTTAACTTTTTAAATAGGTAAAACTCAAGTTACCTACTTTCACATCTAACTTCTGTAGTGCACACTGCAGAGTGCATTCTTTTCAATCTTACCTTTAAGTATCCCTGTGACTAGCACTTTCTCTAATACCTGCTGAAAAGCACTAGAAGCCTTAAACTCATACAAACACTGAACTCTCCTTGTTAATAAGGAGAAATTAATAGTAGGCACTAAACAGCCTATAATTGCAAAGCACCTTGCTAAGGAAACAGCTCCTGTACTTTACAAAGAAAAAAAAAAAAAGCCCCAAACCAGGCATGTCCAAGGGTCAGATTTAGGTGATTTCTCCTGTCCACCTGGTGAATCTGGGCATACTGGGGCAATGCAGCAATTTCCTCATGTACACAGACAACCCTCTCCTCCTACCACCCAACACTACAACCTGTGAGAGATGCACTTACATAGCCAAAATGGAAGCAAAGCTCTCTCCACCCAAGATTGTGATAAACAGTCAAGAGGAGAAGGTTAACACCCACACTACACCTCAAGCAACACATAGCCCTTCTAAACCCACACCACCAACATCCACATATAGCAACACTAAATCCACATATGCAGAGGCCCTTAACTGTAACCTGCCCAAGCAACAAAGACCTCTGAAGCTGAAATGCAAACAAACACCAATCACAACCAATGTGTCACATAGTTCACAACACCAGTGTGCCACCCAGCAACAGCCCCTAAGGCAAGACAATGTACCTAACACTTTAGTCATAGGTGACTCTATAGTCCGGCACACTGATGTCCCTCTCACCAGGTTGAATAAGGAGAAAATTACAGTCAGCTGCCTGTCGGGTGCCAGGATTCGCCACATAATGCATGCACTCAAGTCACTCCACAACAAGTACAAATATGACTCTGTCATTGTCCATGTTGGAGTGACTGACTTGAGACGTACCTCCCTGGACTACATGAAAAGAGACATGGAAGAGCTCTCGGATCATGTGGCCCAGGCAGGTATGACCCTAGCCCTGAGTAGCATCCTGCCTTAGCCCAGAATGATACCACAATATAAGGATAAAATGATTGACTTCAACAATTGGCTAAGCTTATGGTGTCATTCAAAGGGGATCCAGTATCTGTCTGCCTGGGATGACATGATTGACAGACCACGTTGCTTTGCCAGAGATGGTATGCACCTGTCACCCCGGGGATTCAGGTTACTGGCTAAGGCTCTTGCCACCCCTACAGTGCCTTTTTTAGGCAAACTTCAAAGGACAAAACCACCACCGTAACAGGTACAAGCATGAAAAATCTGAAGGTAATGCTACTCAATGCTAGAAGTCTAAACCTCAAAATGCAGTCTCTCGAGGCACTCCTAAAAATGGAGAACATCGATATCTGTGCAGTAACTGAGACCTGGTTCAAGGCTCCAGAGAGCACCCCTGCAATACCAGGCTACAACTCTTACCACACTTTTTGGCCACCAAACCAGGACCGAAACACTAAAGGTGGAGGAGTGTCAATATTCACCAAGGATATTCACACCACCAGGCTAGTTGGCCAACACAATGTGTCTGAAATTCTCCAAGTGCAACTAACACTAGGTAAGACTGCAATCCAAATTGTAGCTTGCTACAGATCCCCCACCATACCCCAAGATTCTCACTACACGTTTTTAAACATACTGGAAAATATGAAGATAGAACCAAACACCGTAATACTGGGTGATTTTAACTACCCTGCCATTAACTGGGAAAACTACTCATGTCCCAACATCTTTGCGCAACAGTTCTTGGAATTCATAAATTCCAACGCCCTGGATCAACTAATCCATAGTCCCACCAGGGGCTCCAATATCCTAGACCTGGTCATTACCAACATGGCAAATCAATGCTCCATACCTATGGTCACCCCCTCGTTAGTCAGGTCTGACCATAAGCTAATCACCCTTAACATCCACATCCCACCCCACCCCCAGTAAAGAAACCACCATAAAAAACTTCTCCAAAGCCAACTTCATGCTACTCAAGTCAGAAGTGACAAACTTCATGACACCCATGCAGACAGGAACTGAAAGTTCAACTGCTGAATCCTACACTAAGGCACTGTACGAGCACATCCACTCATGCATGAATCGTGCCATCCCAAATACAACCAAAATGCTCTCATCCAAAAAAAGGAAGCCAATCTGGTGGTCCCCTGCCATAAACAAACTTTACAACAAAAGGAAGAAACTTTTGCAGAAAAGAGGAAAATCCCAGGATGCAAAAAACTCCCTTACTAGCCTCAGTAAGAAACTGAGATGCCTCATAAAATCCTCCAAAGCTAGTTATGAAAATATAATTGCCAAAGATTCCAAAGACAACCACAAAGCATTCTATAACTTTGTCAAGAATCTAAATGGCAATTCTCAGATCTGCTCTGAGCTAAAACAGAATGGCAATAAATATACTGATCTAAAGGATATTGCCAATATCCTGGCAGATCGATTCAGTGCCAACTTCACCCCCCTCTCACCCCCTAAATGGCCCATCTCAATACCGGAAGATTGCCAAATTCCAGTAATAATGGCCACACAGGTACAAAACACACTCTCTAAAGCCAAGAATACAGCATCCATGGGACCAGATTACATCCCGGGCTGTGTACTACATGAACTACAATATGAACTGGCACCTCACCTAAGTGTCATGTTTAATCATAGCCTCACCTCAGGTTTCGTGCCCACTGAGTGGCGCAGAGCTACAGTTATCCCCATCCACAAGGGGGGGATCCACCTTGGATCCCGGAAACTACCGTCCCATCAGTTTGACAAGCCTTATCTGCAAGGCCATGGAGCGTATTATCATGGAACTTATAAACAAAGACATTGGCAACCTTCAAACACTGGACCCCACCCAGTTTGGGTTTGTGAAGGGCCAATCTTGTCTCCTGAACCTGATTGACTTCTTTGAATCAGTCTCCAGAGCCATGGACAAGGGTAAGGTGGTCCACACAGCCTATCTAGACCTTGCCAAGGCCTTTGACACCATCCGCCACTCTGGAATCATAGATAAACTTACTAAGTTGGGTATTAATCCCTATGTCATCCAATGGGTTGCTAAATGGCTTACTGATAGAACCCACACTGTAAAAGTAGCCGACTCCAAATCCAGCTCCAGACAAGTGACAAGTGGAGTACCTCAGGGTTCAGTCCTGGGGCCGCTCTTGTTTGGCATCTACTTCTCTGAAGTACAGGTCAACACTAAGGGACTCTGGCTAACAAAGTTTGCAGATGACTGCAAACTGGGAGCCATTATTGATGTGGATACTCTACAAAAGGGCCTTACAGAAACAGATGCTTGGTGCCAGAGCCATGGGCTCAAGCTCAATGCCAAGAAATGTATTGTTATCCCCTTTGAGAAAAAACATGTATCCATGAATTACCATATAGGTGGCAGTACACTAAACACAGAAAGTGTGATAAGAGACTTAGGGACACAGGTGGACAGTGGTCTCAGCTTCGATAACCACATCGCCACAACAGTCAGGAAATCCTTCTATATGGCACACCTCATCACGAAGGGCTTTTCATCCAGAAAAAAGGAGGTCATTGTCCCACTGTACTCATCCTTCATTAGACCCATTATAGAATACAACGCCCCATTTGGTATGCACCTCTCAAGACATCTGCAACAACTGGACAGGCCTCAGAAATACCTCACTAAAAGAATCACAGGCCTAAAGCAGATGCCCTACGCTGACCGCCTTAAAAAACTCCAGCTATACTCTGTCGCATATCGTCTACTCAGAGGCGATCTCTGCTTAACATACAAGGCCATGTCAAACCCAGAGCTGTTGGACATGCTACACTTAAAGAAATCCCAATCCCTCAGAGCTACACGCTCCAGGGATCTAAACCTTGTCATCACAATAAACAAAGCATGCTGGAGGGATAGGTTCCTGACCCAGAGACTCCCCAGACTCTGGAATAGATTGCCCATACATGTCAAGCAGAGTGCCTCTTTGGACCTCTTCAAGAGAAACCTTGATGTTTGGATGTGAGAAAGGAAATTCACCCCAGGGATCACGTCAGTCGCCCTGCTAGACAGGGGTCCAGGAAAGTAAATAATGTGGGAAGAAATAGCCAGGGAATTGTTATGGCTAGGGTTGTATAGGCCCTAGGGCTGATAGCCTAGTACCAACCTATGAACCTATGAACAGAGGGTTAACACAGACAAATGATTGGTGCCAAATCCACAAATTACAGCTAAATGCAGAAAATGCATTATTATTCCCTTTGGGAAAGCTGATATCCCTGCTAGTTGCATTATAGACAGCACCTCCCTAAGTGTAGGCACAGAGTTATGTGATCTGAGTACTCAGGTTGATTGCAATCTGAAATTTGACCACCAGATATCCACAGCAGTAAGGGAATCCTTCCATGTGGCATATGTTACAAGTAAAGGCATCACATCTAGATCCTAGACTCCATTGCACTCGGCCTTTATGAGACCAATAAATGAGTACAATACTCCCTTTTGCATGTAGCTTACCAGACACCTGCAACAACTGGAGAGACCACAGAGGATTCTCACCAAGAAATGACAGGGTACACAAAACAAGTTGTAAGCAGAAAGTCTGAAAGCCCTGCCACTGTATTCTGTCTACTACAGGTTTGCTAAGGGGTGGCCTGTGACTGACTTACAGGAGATTGTCTGACCTGACTTTGATGGGCAATGCTTCACATTCATAAATTAAACTTCAGGAGGGTCACTTGCTCCAGGGATCTCAACATAGTCTCTGACATGAACAGGTCATGCTGAAGAGATAGATACATAACCCAGAGATGGACAGTTTTCTAGAATGATAGTTGACTGCAAACGTACCCCTGGGGTGGCACTCATGTCCCTCCTGGACAGAGGAAATCAATATTAACAACCATAGTCCCTTATCTATATGAACTTCACTCACCTAACCACTGACAACTGGGGCAAACCAGGATAAATATGGCTAGGCTTGTAATGGCTCTAGGAAAATTAGCCTAGTAACCTCCTATGAACCTAAAAAAGCAGATTTAAGGTCTACAAATAGAATACATCAGCATGCAAACTTACATTGCTTTAGAGAGGAGTTTTGTTGTACTGTAGCAGATTTGTACTGTATGCTTCAAAAGCTATGATGCTTGTTTGACAGCAGCTCAAATGTGGTTTTATATTCCTTATACCCTACAGCCCTTCAAAAATAAAGACAAGAATATTATGTGGTCTGACCATTGCGGAAACAAACCCTTTTGTCAGAAATAATATACTGGGTGCTACATGAAGTGGGAGGCAAACCTAAGAACATCAGAAGTGTATTGTTATTGATACAATATTTAAAAAGCAGAAAGGAACTGCGCTTCATCCTCAAATTGGATACAGAAAAGTCATCTAGTCACTTAATGTGTATTTACCTGTTTGTTTTTTGGATAGAATTTCAATTCTCAATCCTATTCTCAATGTGCTAAAATATTTTGACAGTAAAAATATGGCCACACACCTGACTGTTAGTGCAGACTGGAGATGAACAAGGCAGGTCTTCTTGCTATCCCACCTTGCCTTTCTTTTCCCATAAAGTCTTTGAAGTGAACTGTTAGAGAAATTCACCAAATGCATGGAGTTGCACGTTACAACTGTTACAAGAGATCAGATGGTATATTTTCACATACTAAAAGCAAGATTACAGCGCCTTTTACAGTATCAAGCTTAACGTATGCTACATTTAAATCAAATGAGAGATGACTGGTCATGCTAGTCCATAGTAACAAAGGAGTATCCATGTACATTTTTTTTTTTCTAGTGAAGATGTGATTGTAACATAGTAACATATTTCAGTTAAGAAAACATTATGTTCACTGCATTTATTCCATCATTTGAGGCTCATACCAGAACAAACATTTCTCTAGTGGTCAGCTTTGTTTCATACAACATAAGGATCGGAATTGTCCAAGGATGTGCTTTTTTTTGCAAAACCCATTCTCTGTCGAGTTATAATTGCAGTTAACAAAAAATATAAAAAATCAATTGAGAGAGATAGAAGGATGTTATATCCCACATGAAAATAAGACAGTTAATATAAATTAACAGCATAATTGCTTGCCAGCCACCTAGCATTGCTTCTGCCAGCAAGACTTTCATGTGAGTTTTTAGAGAGACACGCCACATACACAAAGTCACAGTGGGGAACAGTAGATTAGCTAGGGCAGGGTGAACAAAGCAATCACCCTGGGCACTGTCTTGTCTGGGATGCCACTCTATGATGTAAAATAAAAAAAGTATATATATATTTTATTTAACATTTGTTGATCGGGAAAGTCCGACTAGGTTCCACAGATCCTGTTTTCAGCAGAGGCCTGGGGAGAAATGCTCCAGATGCATGTCTTTAGAATGTGGGAGGAAACTGGAGTGCCAGAGAAAACCCACGCAAAACACAGGGAGAACATGCAAACTCCACACAGAAGGCACCCTAGCATCGAACCGGAGAACCTCTTGCTGTGAGGCGACAGCGTTAACTGCTGCACCACTGCGCCGCCCTTATACATGTGCATCCTAAACAGACAGCTAAGAGACTCCTGCATGCCTTTTGTACTTGCTTAAGACATCTTGCTTTGTCACTGCCTTTGATTGACTGTGCAGGTAGAGGAGATAGTGCTGCGGAACAAAAAAGGCAATGTCTTGGACTATATCATTGGTGCCCACAGCAAGCTGAAGGATGTAATGTTTTTCCCAAACAAAATCACTCACTGTGGGAACAGAGAGTAGGGATAAAAAAAAAAAACAAGTCTCTGAAGTAAGTAGAGTTATTTACTGACTACTGGTTTTGGAGCCTGTGCATACTTGTGCAGACTACTGAAGAGTTTGTTGGCAAAAATGTTTCTTATTGCAGTTTGTGAATATTTGAACAGACTACTGAATGGGTCCAGGGGGAAATGTTTCATTTTGTTGTCATTGGAGTGCTTGTTCATAATTGGACAGACAAGTGAAGGGAGCTTTGCTGGGGAAACTATTCATTTTCATGTCATTGGAGTACTGTAGCATACTTGAACAGACTACTGAAGGGATCTTTGGCAGAAAATGATTCATTCTGGTGTCATTTGAGTCTTCAAAACTACTGAAGGGACTGCTGGGGGAACTGTTTCATTCTGTTATCATTTGAGTACTTGTGCATACATGGACAATCTACTGAAGTGGTCATTGGGAGTGTGTATCATTTTGGTACTTGTGCATCCTTGGGCAAAGTACTAAAGGGACCCTAGTTGAAAAGGATTTACTTTGGTGTCATTTCAGTACTTATGAATACATGGACAGACTACTGAAGTGATCATGGCAGAAATTATTCATTTTGATGTCAGTGAAATGCTTATGTATACAGGGACAAACGTCCAAAGAGATCGCCATGACATTTTGAGAAATAAAGCAAACAATGCAGCTACACTGCTTGATAGACAATGACGCAGCAAAGCCAAACATAATTTTAATGTATATTCTTCCTGATTTTAAAACAAGGATATAGTAAATCCTTCCACTATGACTCACCAAAGATAACGCGACCTCCTGATAATCAGACTCACTGAAATATAAGAGTTTTATGCAGGGGTGCAGGGTCTGCTGCATCCCCGATGTGGTGTAAGCCTCCCACACCCTCCAAATTTATATTGCTAGTCTATTCTTAGTCACTGAAAAAATGTAACATATGTTTCTGCCTCTAGTGAAAGCAGTGCCAGGGGGGCATACCTCTCACCCTCTAACGCAAGAAATCTGGACAAGGCCTAAAATAAATGGACAAGTTTTAAATATTGCTCTTCTAAAGTTTAAACATAGAATAGCAGTATTTGTATTAGTATGCATTTTCTGAAGTAATGAAGTCTGAAACACAAATGTATGCCATTATTATAGTTCACTCCTCGCTGATTTGTTAGAAGGCCACAAATTTTATGAGGTGAAAATCTGGGGATTCTGCAAAAATCTGGACCGCTAAGAGGTATGATCAGGGGCCAGTACTAAGTATGCACATGTCGTTTAATACTCTGAAAGTCTGTTTGTTGCGTAGGTGAACTAAGGTGAAAAAAAACAATAAAAAATGAGGCCTCCCTGTACTCTGTATTCAGTACCTTTCCATTATCGGGGCAACAGTAAAAATGCGGTTCCAATAGATAATAACAATGACTACACGCTTTTACCATTTTCCTAACTGAAATCCCATCATACAATCTTAAAATATATTTATCTACCCAAAAATGTAATGTCAGTAACACCAATATATCTGATGTGGAAAGTGTCTTCTTGATAGGAAATGATTCTCAGTGCTACAAATCCTCTCTCTGTGTCAAGCTCCCTGACTACCCACTGGTGAGTGTTCTGTTTGCGGACATACTTTCCCATACGTAGATAGCGGGTGCTGAAAACGTAGTTTGAAAGGTTGGTACCCCACCTATCGATATAATAACAATGATAAAGTAATTAAGTAAGTTCTGATTTACGACCTCTACCCATGTTCTTATCTGTGCTCAGTTCTAGTCAGTATTGCATTTGGTGGGGTGCAAGCATGTACGGGAACTCTTACAGTGCTACATATCTAATAGAAAAATCCAACACATGAAACATTAATAAACATAAACAGCAAGTTTTCACAGAAGAGGAATGTGAATACAAGTTACAATTACTGATTATCAGGATCCCCGCCAACTCTACCTTGCATTACGTGGAAGTGGAATGTGACAGATCAGATCATGCAAGCATGAACAGTGGAATTAATTAATACATTGTGTAATGATTCTGCTTACTATTCCTTTTCTTTTTTTCTTTTCAATAATTATTATTTATTCAGATATAAATAATACAGGTAAAAGAAGAAAAGTCCAGATTTATGGGCACGTGTATTCATTGTTATTAACTTAGCTTTTGGAACCGCATTTCCACTGTTGCCCCGATAACGGAAAAGTACCCTGTATTCTTAATAGGCTTCTTGAGGTCCCCATTAGAGTACCTTGACATAATCATGTTTACTATAGATTTGCAGAGTAACAATTGTGCTGCCCAACATATTACATTGTATGTCTGAGCCAGAGATTGGTGTGGGGCTTTGGAAACCTTTTTATATACATTATAAAATACAACAAGTGTATGTAATAAAGTATATAAACAGTTATTGAATTTTATATTTAGGATTACTGGGTTTTTATAGAATGAGTGCCTTAATTAAAATTAAGTTAGTTAATTTTAGCTCAGACACTTCCTTTATTAAACACTAACATGAAAAGTGGATATGCATCTATCATGGTTTGCTTTGTGCAGTAACAAAATAATTATGGGAATGTGTGTATGTGTGGGTATTTAAGTTGATAGGTTAGTACTAGGCTATCTACCATTGTTAATCATTTTAAACCTATCCAAAATTCTCATCCCAGAGGTAAGAATCAATCCCTATCCCTTGCGTGTATGAGATAAACCCAGTATGACTCATACCGCCAGAAGTAATTTAATCCAAGGGACCATTTTTTCCCAATAATTTTTAATTCCTTCTGTTGCGTACTTGCTTACCATTTACATTTATCTTTATTTATTTGTTAGTTTTGGGGGAATCAAGGCACTCAGATGTACAGATTATATTGTTAGTAGAGCAACCCCATGTTGTTAAACAGTGAACGCACACTGCCTAAGTGTTTAGTATCATATTATGCCAGTGGAGCAAGCTGTTAGCAGACAATAAACCACAGACTGCTGTGTAGATGATCCAGTGTTCACTGAACTAGCACTGACTATTAAAAAATTGTGTTACAAGGAGCTGTCAATATGATGCAAACTTCCGGTACAAATAATGTTGCAATGCACAGTAAACATTTTGGTGCAATATACATTCTTGACATGCTTTGAAGGGTCAGGATGCATATTTTCGCTGCTTCTCTTTTGGATCATGATTTTTCTTTTGTCTGTGGACCAGTCACATACCATTTTTTTGTGCTGCAGTTCATATTTCCCAAACGATTACTATTACAATTTATTATGCTGCTGTTGGCATTTAAACTATGCCTGCAAAGAGATGTGGACTGTGTTAAATTCTGCTTTATTTTTCATATCTTTGTGGCTTCTTTCAATTGTTTAGGCTCTGTTGTGTTTGTTTATGCATTAATGATATGTACATTTTTAACTCTGGAAAATGCTTTAATCTTTCAATAAAACTTCCTTTTTGGACATGTTTTGTGCTTCCTGGTCTATGTTTTTGTCAAAACATGTCAAGGCATTTTTTTCCAACATCTGTTTAAAAAAAAAAAAACATTTTTGCTCTGTCGGTGGGGGGGGGGGGTGCTAAATGGGGGCCTCTCCCTGCACTCCAATCGGCATAGCTACTCCTATGCTAGGGAATATTAGTCATAAGATAAACTTGATTTCAAATAATATTATAGTCTTCCTTGTGGGCATAGAGAGCCCATTAAGTCCATTATGGCAGTTCTCTATCATCTTCATGGACATTTCAAGATACTCCCTTAACAGGGACAAGAATGAGATTCTAAGTTACACTCCACCAGAAACAAAAAAGTAAATAAAATAAAAGTTTCCACTTATCTGGGATGATCACATAATTAAATATGCATTTAGTCTTTGGTAAGGGGTTCATCAAACCATATCAAGTAAGGTCTATAATTTGGCAGCACATTTACATGTGTTGGCATTAAAACAAATGCATTCTTATCAAATGGAAGGAATAGATGGTGTGATACAAGAACCAGCCTTCCTACAACACAGTAAAGACATACTGTATATTAAGATGATGCATACTTCAGTATGTCAGTTGCTGGTTATTGATTAGTTTAATTATTTTTTATATTTTCTCAAGTTTATGCCATAAACTCAAGGGAATAGAAACCCAGCCCTTGTTAGCATTTTGGAGTTCTGTATGGCTTTTCCTGATTATGTCAATTTTTCCATGAGGGCAGGTTGAAGTCATTATGTGGGATCAGATTGGAGACTTATGTTCCACTGAAAGAATTATACAAGTATTTGAAGTTTCAAATATTTCAAATCAAAAAGATGTGTTTATTTTCATAGACAAGAAGAGAGAGAGAGAGAGAGAGAGAGAGAGAGAGATCAGTTATTTTACAACAGACAAAGAAAGGCACTGTGTTAATGCTGAAAAAATCCTTTCTTTTACTTTGTCATTCGGTATTTATTTTCCTTAGTAAACTATTAGTTATAGGCTCAAAGCCAACATACAGTGATGAGAGAACAGTTGGAAACATGTTGCATTACAAATCAATTATTGTCAGATTTGTATAATCTTTTTCTGCATTATTACCTATAAAATCAAGTGTGTTCTATACATCATGGAAGAATGTTCAAGCCTCGATTTGTCAGATGAGAACAAGAGCTTGGTATTAGAAGAATTTAATTATTCAGTTTGCAATTCTCAGTGAAAAATCTTTCTATAGAAACTATTGCAGAAGTATACTTTTATTCCAAATATTTTTTAAATGCCTCCATCAGTGTTCCCAGCCTCACGTTAGAGATGTGCTTTATTAACTTGTGCATCAGTGTCATATCTACTTAATGCTCTGGCCCTGGGGATATGAGTGATTCAAGCATAGGTACAAATACTTTCAAGTGTGTAAGTTATTTTGGGTTGGTTGACACAATATTTAAGGTGTTTTTCTCACAGACACAAGATACAGCTTTGGATTTTCACCTTTGAGAAAAACTGACTTGGCTTAAAAGGGCCCATAAGATCAGGCATCCTAGTACTTACTAAGTACCTATATATATATATATTATATATAAGAAAAATTAGAAAGATCAAGATCATATTTTATATTCCTGCAAGTGGCCACACTAATATTGGCTAGAGATGTGTCTGGAAATTGGAGCAGAGGTTAAACTTGCAAGCTGTGGTTCCTACAATATAGGGTTGGATTCTCTCATCCCTCATTTGCCTACTGTGTGACCTTGACAAATTTGTTTAACAGGTCAATACTTCTGGATCACCCCTGAAAATGGACTGTGTTCGATGGGCCTTCTCCATTAACAAACAGGATTACTATTATTAATGATACAGGAATTCACAAAAGTTGACTGTGGTTCATCATTTTAACTATTGAAAAATATATTCCGTTTCAGATTCCCCATGAACACATGAGGTATCTGAGAGATGATAACATGCTTAGGCTTCTTTTAGTGGTCAGCTAAATGAGTATTACAGCAACCATTTGAAAGATCAGGAACTGCTAGCTGAAGTCATGAAATATGAAGACTGAATGGCAGAAAGAAGATTTACATATAGTAAGGCTAAGATGTCATTTCTCAGAATATTCCCTTTTCTCTGAGGTATGGCAATCTCAGAGTTGGTATATATAAGTTCAGGGGGGTGGGGGTGCGGAGGAGCTTGGCCCTACTGCAAAAAGAAGTTTAAATGAGAAGAGCAATTTTTTGAGATTGTCTCTCCTCCTGATTTATTAGGCTTTATTTTTCAGCTTGTCAGCACCCAGCATTTTGACTGCCAATAGGGAGCTTAGAATTACATAATGTGAGAGGTTTGGCATTTGTGCATGGTTTAGAAGTAGTGACAATGGGCTTTAAGGGAAACAGAGACAGAGCAGCACATGACTGTTATTAGTGGCTTAGGGATAAAACCTATCAGGTACTGGCTTGTCCATAAGTTGGTATTAGACCAGATGGCATGTAAAAAAAGTAAATATGATGACAGCTCATTATGACAGAAGGAAATCTAATACTACTGGGAGTCATTTTTTTTTTTTATCATGTCTCATATAAAGAAAAAAAAAAGAAATAATCAGTAATGTTCAACTTATTCTGAAAGAGGTCATAAAATGACTGAGATATACAATATGATCAAAGAATATTACATTGAACATAGTCATGCATAAAACAGCTGACATTTGATTTTTGCTGCTGTAGCCCTTTACCGTATTGTGACCAGATTACCCTGTTTATATTGGTATATGGAGTTGGACTCCATTGTCCATGAACTTGGTGTTATGGCGCCAAGAAGTACAGCAAGCCTGTGTGGTGCATCAAGACCGACAAAAAAACAGTTATAGGACAACTTTCTAAGCATAGAGAAGAATCAGTCAGGAAGTTTATTCAACTCTAAATGCCAAGGGTTTCAGATTTTTGTAATAATTATGAAGCACATTTTTTTGAAAATAATTATGAGGTAAGGCAGCCAAACGTTTATTATTCCCTTAGAGGCTTTCTGCTTGACAAAGGAAAAAAAAACGTAGCATGAAAAAAAATAAATAAAGTATTCTTCTGCATTTATAGAGTGCTTATGTTTGCCCTTTGTAAAATATCTGCTTTCTCTTCTTCTTCTTCTTCTTCTTTCAGCTTTTCCTGGTTAGGGGTCACCACAGCAGATCATCTGTCCGCTCATGATTGGCAGTGGAGTTTTACGGTGTCGAGTTGCCAGCCCGGCACCCAACCTTCCACAGAAGGCAGACACATGCATACACTCACACCTAGGGCCAATTTAGAGTGTCCAATTCACCTACTGCATGCCTTTGGGATGTGGGAGGAAACCGGAGCACCCGGAGGAAACCCACGCGACCACAGGGAGGACATGCAGACTCCGCACAGAAGGCACCCCAGCCGAGAATCGAACCGGAGAAATCTGATTTCTCTTCTACTTTGTAAAAATAAACTTGGAATATCCACAATTTTGAAGGCATTCCTCAACAGTTTAACAACTTCTTTTCCATCCAAATTCCTGAATTCTAAGCATTCTGGTTATAGATTTATCATCCAACATCAAAAAATCCTGGCAGGCAAGTATCAAATTTTGAATGACTTTATCCATCACCTAACAGACACTTTTGCCACTACATTTCAAAATTCTACATTTGCTTGGTACAGTTTCCAGATCTGTCATTGCTGTGTATATTTAGTTTATTAAATCTTTTAATTTGTTAAAATCAACTACTTCACTTCTTAGTAACAAACTTATAAAAACAATACAATATTGTAGTCGTTATCTGCTTCCAACTTCTTCAACAATGTTCTACTATTCTTATAGACAAGACACAAATCAAAACTGTCCTCTATCTATCTATATAAAAAAACACACCAAAAATCACTATGAATAAAGTTTAACAAACCAGTTGTAATTTCTATAATTGGCCCCTTTTCAGCTCATAACCATATTTCATTTTTATCTCATTTTTCTCTTGGTACAGTGCACAGTGATTTATGTTTTTTATTTTTCCATTTCTGGGAAGTTGTCATGTTTTAAAAGAAACTTTAACAGGAGGAATTTTGATTTTTTTCCCACACAAGCTCAGAATCTAGCCACTGAAACCATGCTGTCCAACATCTTTCAACACCTTCACTGATGACCATTCCTAGTTATCAGTGTCCACATGAACACCATTTTATAAGAATTACTCTCAACAAACGTCATGCTTTCATTCATCTGACTGCCAGTTCTATCTTCTCCTGCAAGTGGGTTGCATCATCATTAGCATTTCTGTAACAAGAAGCAATCAGTAGTGCATGCTCTGACAACACAGGCCTACTATTAATAAATCTATAACTGCAGTAAAAGCTGCATGAAGAAGTCCTGTTACCTCCATGACTAACTCTAGAGTCAAAACTCACCAACATTGAAAAGAAATGTTATTTTTTAGTATGTTTTGTTACCAAAATCATATCATTACCAACCATCTTATAAAGGTCTGAATTAGCAGTTGACGTGTCCCATGTATCTGAGACGTTAGTATAAAGAGCTTTGATTAATAATAAAGGTACTGGTGGCTTAATTTATACTGCTGCATTTGAGGAATACAATTTTTAGTATTCTGATAAAATGCAAGGAAGTTTAAGCATTAAAGTAGGACATGTTTCTGCTATTGGAAATATGTTGTCTGCAAATAACTACAAACAATGCACATCTCATCAACGTGTTATAGAAAGTTAAAAAAAAATAATAAAAGTGGAGAGGACAGTAGAGTCATTTAAGTAATATTGATTAATAATACCAATTGGTAGACCTGGATGTAATATATTATGCACCTGTCTTGAATGCAAAAGTTTCATCAAACCACTACCGAGAAAGAGACCACTGTTTCAGCAAGTTCCTGATGTATAAACATCTTGTTCTCACAGTTCTTGTTTTACTTACAGAAGTAATGTGAAGCAATAAAGACTGTACTTTATTATTTAATGTAGCTGGATAAATTATTTGAGTTTTTGACCCAACCATTCTTGGGTATAATTTTTGTCTTGTTGGGTTGCCCAATGATGTTTTCTTCTCTTTCATGGATATCACTCTTAGTTTCTTTAATCATATATTTAACATCTTTGAAAATGTATATCATTTTTTTAAATAAATAAACCTAATGTCTCCTTAGGTTTGCTCCCATACATGTATTAAAATGCAAGTTAAAGCAGTTTCCATGGACCCTTTTGCCAGTAGGGGTTCTGAATCAGTAATAAGATGTGCATGTGCAGTAAATGCATGGGTATTGTCTTGATGGCATTGCAGTGCAGTTTGGAAATGCTGAAATACCTGCATATTATCATCCAGATATACAGGTGCTAGGATTAGCTATGCTTCTGTCCCAGAAAACATAATTAAAATGGCATATCCATATATTCCACCATGAAACATTCCTCTGAGATTTCATTTGCAGGAAAGAGATTCAAAATAAAAGGAAGACTATGTGGCCTAGGTCATGTGCAAATGATTGCTTGCATGAACTTACAACTTGTTGTGCTTCCAGTTTCTGTTTTCTGAACTAGTCACAAAAGTCTTTCATGATACGTCTGCTTTAACAGTATCCTGATCTATAATATTCTAATGTATACATAAAACTTGGCATCATTTTACATTCTGACTTTTGCCTTTGGTAAATATTTCTATCACACCTTCTACAGATATTCATTGCAAGGGGAAAAAATGGACAAAATAAAGTAATGAATACAATATGAACAATTTTATAACATATAATATTTTCATGCAGTCCCATATTAACTACAAGTAAAATTGTAAGTAGGACTGCATACACCTGGTCTGTGCTGCTAAGTTAAACTAATTTGAAAATACTATATCAGCTTGATTATGCACCTGTGACTGAATAATTTCCTGCATGGATAAGCAAGCATCCATTTCCTGTTATTAAATAATTATGCCAGCTTTGATTAAAATTAAGGTTGCTTGTGAAAGATCAAAAATAACTAGCACAGGGAATTTGTAGTTTGGCTTTAAGCACAGATTTCATTCTATAATAAAGTTGTAAGATGGCTGAAGATATTACTGTTGCATCATATCATGAAAAATGTAAGTAAGAATTCTTAGTCATGAATGCATCACTGCTTCAGTCTGTTCTACAAACTGCACTGCTGAAAGAATTCCTTTGAATATGACTGATAATATTACAATTATTCTTCCTTAGCATATTAAGGACTCACTTAAATTCAGAGTAATACTACTGAAATATGCATTTAATAAACTGATAGGGAAGTTGTTATGTTCACAATATCTCTCATTGCCATAGGTTCATAGGTAGGTACTAGGCTACAGGTCCAAGGGCCTACGTAAGCCTAGCCAACAAGGTTCCCTGGCTTACGCCACCCAAGAAAGTTATTTTCCTGTGGCACTGTCCAGCAGAGATACAGAAGTGATCCCCGGGGTGTATTTCCTATTTTCCATCCACTCATCAAGATTTATCTTGAAGATTGCTAATGAAGAACTTTGCTTGACATAGATGGGTAGACTGTTCCAGAGTATGGGAAGTCTCTGGGGCAGGAATCTATCTCTCTAGCATGTCCTGTTTATTGTGCTGACAAGGCTTAGGTCCCTAGAGCATGTAGCTCAGAGGGATTGAGATTTCTTTAGGTGTAGCATGTCCAACAGCTCTGGGTTTGACATAGCTTTATATGTTAGGCAGAGATCACCTCAGTGTAGGCGATATGCTATGGAGTAAATCTGGAGTGTTTTGAGGTGGTCAGTGTAGGGCATTTGTTTGAGGCCAGTAATCCTCTTTGTGAGGTACTACTGTGGCCTTTCCAGCTGCTGTAGATGTCTTGTGAGGTGCATTCCAAAAGGGGCGCTGTACTCTATAATGGGTCTAATGAGTGTCAAGTAGTGGGGGACAATGACCTCTTTTTTCCTGGATGAGAACCCTTTTATGATGAGGTGTGCTGCATAGAAGGACTTCCTGACTACTGTGGCAATGTGACTATGAAAGGAGAGACTACTGTCCACCTAGGTCCCAAGGTCTCTTATCATGCATTCAGTGTTAAGTAGATTGCTGCCTATGTGGTAGTTCATGGGTACAGAGTTTTTGCCAAAGTGGATGACACTGCACTTTTTGGCATTGAGCTTGAGGTCATGGCTCTGACACCAGGCATCTGTCTCAGTGAGGCCCTTCTGTAGGATGTCCACATCATTTGGGGACTTGACTATGGCTTCTAGTTTGCAGTCATCTGCGAACTTCATTAGCCAGAGGCCTTCTGTGTTGGCCTGTACTTCAGAGAAGTAGATACCAAACAGGAGAGGTCATAGGATGGAACCCTTTGGTACTCCACTTGTCACTGCTTTGAGGTCAGATTTGGAGTCTGCAACTTTTACAGTGTGGGTTCTGTCAGTGAGCCAGTTGGCAACCCATCTTGTGATGTAGGGATTTATACCTAATTTAGTGAGTTTAGCTATAATTCCAGAATGGGGGATGGTGTTGAAAGCCTTGGCGAGGTCAAGATAGGCTGTGTGAACCACCTTACCCTCATCTACGGCTTTGGTGACTGCCTCAAATAAGTTGATCAGGTTCAGGAGGCATGAGCTGCCTTTCACAAACCTGAACTTGGTGGGATCCAGAGTTTGGAGGTTACCAATGTCTGTGTTTATGAGTTCCATGATGATACGTTCCATGGCTTTGCAGACCAGGCTCATCAGGCCAATAGGTCAATAGTTCCTGGGATCAGTGGTGGCTCCCCCTTTGTGGAGTTGGATAACTGTTGCTATGCACCATTCGGTTGGCACAAAGCCTGATGTGAGGCTGTTATTGAACATGGTGCTTAAGTGGGAAGCCAGTTTGTTCTGAAATTCATGTAAAACGCAGCCTGGGATGTTGTCCGGTCCCATGGATGCTGTGTTATTGGCTTTAGAGAGTGCAGCTTTTACCTGCGTAGTCGTGATTACAGGGACTCTGCATTCTTCCTGTATAGATATGGGCCCTTTAGGGGGTGAGAGGGGGGTAAAGTTAGCACTGAACCTATCTGCCAGGATGTTGGCAATATCAGGTGGTTCTGTAATTGTCTTGCCTTTGTGTTGCAACTCAGAGCAGATCTGGGTGTTGCCATCGAGATTCTTGACATAGCTATAGAATGCTTTGTGGTTGTCCTTGGAATTAGTGGCAATTTTGTTTTCGTATCTAGCTTTGGAGGATCTTATAAGGGATCTCAGCTTCTTACTGAGGCTGACCAGGGAGCTCCTCCACTCATGGGATTTTTTTCTCTTTTGCAACAGTTTCTTCCTTCTGTTGTAGAGTTTGTTTATGGTAGAGGACCACCAGATTGGCTTCCTTTTTTTGGAGGATAGCGTCTTGGTTCTGTTTAGGATAGCACAATCCGTGCACTCGTGTAAGTGCTTATAGAGTGCATTTGTATAGGATTCAGCAGTTGTAACTGTACTGTCCATCTGCATGGCTGTCATTAAGTTCTCCACTTCAGTCTTAAGAAGCATGAAGTTTGCTTTGGAGAAATTTTTTACTGTGGTTTCCTTAATGGGGGGGGGGGGTGTGGATATCAAGGGTGATTAGCTTCTGGTCGAATCAGACCAATAAGGAGATGACTTCAGGTGTGCATCACTGGTCACTCATGTTGGTAATGACTAGGTCTAGGATATTGTTGCCCCTGCTGGGGGTGTGAATAAGTTGATCCAGGGCATTGGAGTTTATGAAATCCAGAAAGCGTTGAGCTAAGGAGTTGGTACACAGGTAGTTTTCCCAGTTAATGGTTGGGTAGCTGAAGTTGCCCATTATTAGGGTGTTTGGTTGAACCCTAATATTTTCCAGTACATCAAGAAAAGAGGAGTGGAAATCCTGGGGCATGTTCGGGGATCTGTAGCAAGCTACAATTTGGATTGCAGTTTTGCCTAGAGTTAGTTACACTTGGATAACCTTGGATTCATTATGCTGAGCAACTAGCCTGGAGGTGTGGATATCCTTAATGAATATGGACACACCTCCACCATTGGTGTTTTGGTCCAGGTTACATGGCCGAAATGTGTGGTATGAGTTATAGCCTGGTAGAGCAGGGGTGCTCTCTGGAGCTTTGAACCAGGTCTCAGTCACTGCACAGATATCGATGCTTTTCATTTTAAGGAGTGCCTCAAGTGAGTGCATTTTGAGATTTAGACTTCTGGCATCGAGTAGCATTTCCCTCAGTTTTTGCTTGCCTGTTATTGTTATGGTGGTGAATTTGTTATTTGAACCTTGCCTAAAAAAGGCACTATAGGGGCAGAAACAGCCTTAGCCAGTATCCAGAATCCTAGGGGCGACAGGTGCAGGCCATCTGTGGCAAAGCATCGTGGTTTGTCGACCATGTCATCCCAAGCAGACAGATACTGGATCCCCTTAAAATGACACCAGAAGCTTAGCCAATTGTTGAAGTCAATCATTTTGTCCTTGTACTGTGGTATCATTCTGGGCAATGGCCGAATGCTACTCAGGGCTAGGGTCATACCTGCCTGGGCTACAAGATCGGACAGCTTTTCCATGTCTCTTTTCATGTAGTCCAGGGAGGTACCTCTCAGGTCATTCACACCAACATGGACAATGACAGAGTCATATTTGTAGTTGTTGTGTAGTGTCCTGAATGCGTGGGTTATTTGGTGGTTCCTGGCATCCAACAGGCATCTGACAGTAACCTTCTCCTTGTTTAGCCTGGTGAGTGGGACATCAGTGTGCCTGACTATAGAGTCACCTATGACTAGTGTGTTGGGTACGTTGTTTTTCCTTATTGGCTGTGGTTGAGTGGCACACTGAGTGTGTGGGCTATGTGTCATTTGAGTTGTGTTATGGGATGGAGGTTGCTTGCGTTTCTGCTTTGGAGGTCTCTGTTGCTTAGACAGATTATTATTGAGAGCCTCCGTGAATGTTTTTGTGTTACTATGTGTGGATTTTGGTGATGTAGATTTAGTGAGACTATGTGATGAGTGTGGTGTGGTACAAATGTTTACCTTCTCCTCCTGACTGTCAAGTTCAGTCTTGGTTGGAGAGTGCTTTCCCTCCAGTTTGGCTAGATAAGTGCATCTCTCACAGGTTTTAGTGTTGGGTGGCAGGAGGAGAGGGTTGTCTGTGTACATGAGACAATTTCTACATTGCCTCAAGATGCCCAGAATCATCAGATAGACAGGAGAGAACACTGGGAGCTGATCCTTAGACATACCTGAATAAAAAAAATATTTTCCTCTAGATAAGTGAGGAAAATGAGTATAAAAGTGTTTTTTTCTCTAAGCATTGTATTAATAAGCTATAGCTTCTTGATTGTAAATGTTTAGTTCTGCTACCTACAGTGTCTGTCACATTTTAGTTGAAATACTAGTGTTGTACATTATCTAGTTTAGTTTTAGTTATGCTTGATGGCTTTCACAACAGCACCAGCCATTGCCATGCTCAAGTGGGCATAATTGCATTTTTGAAATAACTAGTGTTGATTTAATGAACTGCTTGACTATGAACCCAAATGTCAAATGCCACAAAATATAAACAGACAGGTCTTTGATCAGGCATACTTAAAAACTTGGTTTCAGAACTGATATGCCCTGATTTTAAATGTGTTTTGCGATGCTCCCCAGTCTATATATATTTCTTTCTCTTTCTTGTGACTAACTTTATTGTTGTGAAGACGATTTTAAGTCCCCATACTTGTCAGGTTTTCTATCTGTGTATTTTGATGGACAGAGGCAGCTTTAATATACTTCTGTCTATACGGCAGCTTCATAACTGCATGTATGAACATGCTTAGAACTGAAGATGTAAAGTTCAGGTTGTCATGGTGTTTCAGATGGCTGTGTCATGATTTTTGTCATAGATATTACTCAAATTAAACTGCAATAGATTGTGCGCATTTTATTTGATTACTGACATGCATGTAAAAATTGTTTAAAATAAACCGTGGGTATTTGTTAATAAATACAGTTTAAATTCTTTCTTACTGCAGAGTATTTAAAATAAAAATACCAAAGAATTCCCATGATTGATTAGTGAAATCAAGAAATTATTTGACATTTAATATTTTATTGATTTTCAATTTGTAGCTGCAGGCATATATTGATGGTATACTGCATACACATGGCAGTGCAAATATGATGCTCATCAATTTCATACACCACTTAGGTCCAACAAATAAATGATTAAACTGATAAAGTTGCATTATACTGTTAATACTTGGTACGTCCATATACGAACATTGCAATTTCACTGCTTTGTTTCCTTTTCTTTTCTTTTCTGCATTTTCAAACATGGATGAAAACTGTTAAAATGCACACTATGCATTGTTATGGAGTACACTGAATGAAAATCAATGCACACTATGCATTGTTATGGAGTACACTGAATGAAAATCAATGCACACTATGCGTTGTTATGGAGTACACTGAATGAAAATCAATGCACACTATGCGTTGTTATGGAGTACACTGAATGAAAATCAATGCACACTATGCATTGTTATGGAGTACACTGAATGAAAATCAATGCACACTATGCATTGTTATGGAGTACACTGAATGAAAATCAATGCACACTATGCGTTGTTATGGAGTACACTGAATGAAAATCAATAATCAGATGCATGTAGATTTTTTATACCATTTGGATGAATAACATCAAAAATTTAAATACATTTTCTCTGAGGACAAATAAAAGAAATGCTTTTTGAAGTAGCAGATATTCATATAAATGATTATATGGAACAACCATCCTCTGCACTTCAGTGAGGGGGGCTGCCGAGTCGCATCCTTTCATACTACTATAGTCTCATTTGAAATTGTACAATGTGGAACTGAAGGAAGATCAACCGGTTTCTGTGAAAAAGGAAAACGTCTTTCATATTACAGATCATAAAATAGTAGGAAGCAGCTGTGACAGCCATAACTCTTTAAAGGTGGTATGATAGGAGCTTGCCTTCATGCAAAAAAAAAAATGGAGAAGTCAAATACTTTTTGACAAATGGCACTTTTTTTGGTATTGAGTCTGTTGTTGAAAAACTGCTGGAAGAATTGCATCTGTGAATCAAACACCTTTGCTGGTGCATATCAGCTGATTAACTCTACAAAGTATAGGCTGGGGGCTAAATTCTACATACCCAATTCTTACCCTCAACTTAAAACATTACTTAACTCCTTACATCCAAGTGACACCTCCAGGTGCATCTGCAGTTAACTCCTACTGACACCTCTATGCGTCAAATATTGCTTGTCTATATTTGCATCAATAATTGCAAAAACCATGCTATGTACAAGGCTTTCAAAAGATTTCATCTTAAAGCTTACACAATGGCAAACTCAACTGCATTAATATTTGACCTCTGTCTAGTGTGGCAAATAGACTAAACTTGAGAGAACTCAGAGATCAATAACTAAAAATATAAGTTGACTCAAAAATGTTAGTTATCAGGACAGTTTTCATTCCTCTTTATTTCCTCTTTGTTTACTCAGTATCTTACAAACATCTCCTTGGAAATGCTTCTCTGTCCTTTCAAGCCACAAAAGATCCATCTCTCTTTGACCTCCTGTTTCTTCACAGAACAAACTGTACCACAAATACCCAGATAAAGGAAGTAAGCCTTCATCAAGTGATAGATGCATCATGGTGTGACAGACTTGTAACTCATCCAATCTCTCACCTCTGTAACAAGCTTCCACTACATGTCAAACAGTGTATCACCCTTGCTACAGTGTAGGTAAACTAAAATAGTAGGTTGAACAACCCTATGTTCTCCCCTGGTCTGTCTTATCTTGCCCTCTTTGAGGTTGGAGGAACTTTTGACTTTTTTTTGTCTTCGCTTGTAAAGGTCTGCAGACTGACTGGCCTATTATTTGCCTATGTACCTATGAACACATGCTCTATTTATGGATCTAATGAAAGTGTTTGATACAGTCAACCACAGATGTCTGTTAAACACCTCGCATGCCACTGAGTATGGCTAAATCACTCTAAAGTTCATCAAAGTTCATATGTTATTATTATGCTTTTGATCAATGAGCCCATGGAAAAGCTCAGCTAAATCAGCCAGTACTTTTATTTATTCTCTGATCAATTCTGACTAGCACTGAGTGAACTTACACAGAGTTCCCTGCTGTCAACCTTTAACACCAGTCTGAATGACTGCATAGAGATCATATGTGTTCACTTGGGATACATGGTGTGTGAGTGTGTGCGTGTATGTGTGTGTGTGTGTGTGTGTGTGTGTGTGTGTGTGTGTGTGTGTGTGTGTGTGTGTGTGTGTGTGTGTGTGTGTGTGTGTGTGTGTGTCTGTGTCTGTGTGTGTGTCAGTCAGAAAACCATTCTTAAGCAGAATGCCAGTCCATAATAGAACCTAAACAAACATATGCAAAAATACACACAGACACACACAGTCACATATTCAAATGCATGTAAATGTTTACAGTGACACACACACACGGACACACATGCACACACACACACACACACACACACACACACACACACACACACAAAAACACACGTACACACACATAGAAAAACATGCTCAGTGCACACAAACACACACACACACACACACACACACACACACACACACACACACACACACACACACACACACACACACACACACACACACACACACACACAAAAACACACGTACACACACATAGAAAAACATGCTCAGTGCACACAAACACACACACACACACACACACACACACACACACACACACACACACACACACACACACACACACACACACACACACACACACACACACACACACACACACACACACACACACACACCAAAGAAGGGGTATGAGAGAAGGAATCTAATGTTATTAGTTTGAAGAGGGGTGAGCCACAGAGTAGTTCACATTTCTGTTATTTTGGGAGCCACTTGACCTCTGACAGGACTGTGTAGAGGTGCTCTTTGTATGGAGCTAGGGTATACAAATAGCAGATCCTTTTAGTTAGTACTTACCTGAACTAAGGATTTCTTTTGCAGGTTGGCAATATTTTTAAATAAAGAATGCACTTTAGTTAAGGAAGGTTCATACATTTACCTCTTCCTTCTGGTTATGATCAAAGGAAGAAAGAAATCATTCTAGCAAGAAGCGATATTTACTTATGTTCACCTTTGGTTGGTCTGTATGAAACCGAAATTATGCTTTTGCTCTAGTCATATTTATAGGTAATGGAAATGACTGTTCTTTGCTAAGAGTTTGTATTCCTTTGTAGGCTAGTACAAGTAAAGGAGGACAGATATGAGTTCATGGTGAAATCATAAGACCATTGCTTTAGTTTTTATGGTGCTTTGGCTGTGTTGCCTGTTTTCTAGATAGCAGGTTAGAGCATCAAGATCTTGCAGTTCTTGGATGGGACTGAAGCTAGCATTTTTGAAAGGTTTAATGAGTAGTGGTGGTTACCTACATCACAAGTTTCAGTTAGGTCTACAAAGACTATTTTAGTGAGGTTGCTGTTGTCCATCTTTAGAAATAGGTGATCAGCTAGTGTCCACAGTGCACCCATGGTACTTCTACTTACTCATGTTTGATGTGGAGAGGGAATGGCCTAATTTTTCAATAATTTTACCAAATTTGGGAGAATATATAGGTCTGAATCAGAATTGGAGTTTGATTTGGGAATTTTTTGTAGGACTGCAACTTAAGCATTTGTTTCAATATAGGATGTATGATGTTTTAGCAGAGTGTGAGACTATGAAGGTGTTCAAACAGCTGAATTGGGGAATATTTACATAGATTCAAAAAATGGGATTGTAGGGATTTATTTAGTGATAAAACAAGCAACATACGGAATTTACTCTAGGTGTTCTAGTTCTCTAGATTTTAATAGGTAAAAGTAGGAAAGTGGTGAGATGATTGGTGACTTCACTGCAGAATGATTGTTGGTTATTGTAACTGAATAGGTAGACCAGTATGTTGAGGATTCTTATAGTAGGTTCCAGAGTCATAATATGGATAGAGTTGAAGATATTACTTATCCTTAGTTCTGAACCCATGATACTATTAACATGGCTTTAGAACACTTTTGATTTGGCTATTAGTGCAAATTGTTTTTGTCTATAATAATTTGTTCTTTGCCCTCATGTGACTCTTTTACCTAGATTTCCTATACTAATACAGCTTTTAAAGTCTTTGCCATGTTGTGATATCATCCAAGTGAGCCAATTTGGTTCCTTAGTTTGACAAGACATTGTAATTCATGACTGAATGCTAGATTAGTTTTGTGTTAAGTAAATTGGTAATGAAAGGAAAGCAGTGATTTTGGAGAGTGCACAGAATGTCTCTTAGTTTTTAAAAGCATCATCATGATTCTGAAAATTTAGAATAGAAATTTCATCTAGATTGTTTAGGCATTCATTTATTTGCATTAATTTGTTGACAGGAAAGTCCAACTGAGCAGTGTTCTTTTTCAGCATATGCCAGAAAAGAAAAGCTCCATTATATAGTTGCCATGGCATAATTTGCTTTGTTTCATCATTTACAGTAAGTTTCATTCATGAGCAACAGTTCCATTCTGACATCTCTGACATCAGTTACAGACAGTTTAAGTTAAATTTAACAGTTGCATGAGTTATATATAAATAACAATTTTTTAAGTGAAAGAGTTAGAGCAGCCCAAAGAATGGAAGGAGGGGGTGCACAAGACAGTGATAAAGGAAATGCAATTATGGAGGAGAGTATAGCTGTGATAGTAACACATTACGTTTTGTGCATCAGAGAATTATGGTGCAAATTCATACAGCTATATTAGTACCAGATTAAACAGGGGCGGTACGTCTTCAGAGTCATTTATCTAGCAGGTGCCACTTCAGTTGGAATTTAAAATCTTTCAGGTTGCAGACTTCTCTTAAGTGGAGTGGAATGGTATTCCAGCTATTGGTAATGAATTGTGAATGAATACAGTGAGTATCTTGCATTGTTAGGTTTAGTTATGGGGATTACTGATTTGTCAGTGAAGTATGAAAGGTCTCTTGGTAAACAAAGGTTGAATGATGGAGTGAAGAGATGGGAATTTTTCAGGGTTGTGAAGTAGTTCAAAGGCTGTAATTAATTGTGAGTACAATAGAAATCAATATTCTTTTGGCAAAACGTCATTATTCTTTCAGGAAATCTTAGCTAGGCTTAGAAAGGCCTCCCTCAGTTCATTAGCTTGATAACAAACATGAATATAAGAATCTATAAATAATTATTTAGTTCAAGACAGTTTAGTTGTTTTAGGCAGAGGTAGTGATGCTATCTATATTGTTGGCTAGTTGCAAATTTGGCTACTTTATTGTAGAATTGTTTTAGTAAATAGTAGAATTGTTCTAGTTTGGCTGATAGAGAGGATTTGAATTTGGATAGGACAGGAGATGCACACAATAGGCTGTGTAGGAACAATGAGGTGGCTGTTTTGTCTTGCAGAGTCAGTAATGTTTACTCTAGGAAAGGCAGTCTAGCTTTTGGTGTGTCTTCTTTATGGCTTGCTGAAGGTGAAGCTCAGATTTTAGGTGGTGGTCTATCATCACACCTAGTAGTTTGGAGTGGGACAGCAGTTCTATATTGGTCTTATTGGATGAAAGTATATTACAGGTAGTTATTCTGAGAGGAGAGGGAGTTTGGGTAAACAGTAGTAGTTTATTTTTTTTTTTTGATTCAGGAGGAGTTGTGAGTTTTTGAGTCAAGCTTCTATGGTGAAGGATTTCTGGGTGAATGTTTGGACTGTAGGTAGTTTACTTAGCGTTATGTATTCAAGTCAGAGAGAGCCATTTGTGTATTGTACTATGGTAGCTTTCTTGGCTGCTTAATTTAGGTTTTTGATAGTTAAACAGCAGTAGTCCTAGTGTGGAGCCTTGTATGACTCTGACAAATGTAGGCAGGAAATAGAAGAAAACACCTTGCCATTTCACTGCTTGGGACCCATTAGTGAGGTAGTTAAGTGAGAAGGGGCATAGCTCACTTGAAGAGTTTAGTTAGGAAAGTTTGATGATTGACTGTGTTGCACCCATTGGATAGGTCCAGAAAGAGGGCTGAAGTTGTGAATTGTTATATCAATGACCCTTAGAAGGGCAGTGTACTGTAAGTGGGTCTGACCCCATGTTGTGAGGGAAAGAGGAGGTTATGAGAACTAAAACATGTAGAGAGTAATGATTGGATACAGCTTTCCAAGATTTTGGATAAGGGTGAACAAATGGTAATTGTGCTATAGCTAGTGAGCTCAGTTGATTGAGGGCATTATACAGGATTTTTTCCATAAGGTGGGAACATATTTTTCTTGGTTAGATTAGTAATAATGGAGATAAAATATGCAAGGCTATCTGCAGTGTGTACAAGGTATTCAGACAGAAGTTGGTCAGGCCAGTGGTTGTTGTTATAATGCTGCATAGATATTTTTCATTGCGGACATTGGCACTTTGAGTTTGAGTGTCTGTTCTGGCTTCAATGACTGGTGTAGGAGAGCTGGATTTATAGTAGTTTTGTTCGGTATGAGGGAAGGTACTATATTTATATGAGTATTTTTTTTAAATTATATTGTGTCATGCTAAAGAATGGAAAGTTATTCATTGTGAATCATGCTGAGGTTTTAGGTAAGACATGAAGAGGGTAATGTAACAGTATTTATTAATGCCTGGAATCATTTCTGGGTTTCAAGAAAGTCCTGGTATGTTCATTTATTACCTGAGTCAGTCCAGACAACTAATATCTCAACAATGTTATTTATTTGTCGCTCAAGCATGTTAATATTGAAATCATGTCGAATTATTATGTTCTGAAATGACAAGGCTGCGGATAGAATTTCGTACAGCAGATTTTTAAATTTTATTTTATTGGTGAGTTGAGGAAAGTTGACTACTGTAACATGACGTTATGAGGGATGATTGGACTATTAATGGCTAGCGAGGTTAGCTCAGAAGAATTGATAATGGTGACTTGGCAGACAGGTGTAATGAGGACAGGCATTTTATGAAGTAACACGGACCCCCCTCCCCATGTGTTTCCCACATCAGCAATGAAAAACACATGTCTGCTTTGGAAAGTAGTATTGCAGGATTGGTGTATCCTGTTTAATACAAGGTTCACTGAGATCAGTTGTATTATTGGAGAGTGTTAAGAAAGTTTCCACTATGAGTTAAAGAACAGCAATCTGCTAAAGCTGAAACTCACTGAATCCATCTTTGCAATGGCATTGTTTTCAGACTTTTATGCAGAGGGAAAAGGTGGCAAACACTGAGAAATGGCAATTAGTGTCGGCACGATTAACTAAAAATACTTCTCATTGGAGATGATGGCACTTTTGGAGAGTCAAGATTTAAGGAATTGAAGCTCAGGGACTCGGGACTTGTCAGCCAGTAATTTGGTCATTAAGAAAACACAGAGGATGGTTATACTGGGATGAAAGGCTGAAAATCTCTCAATACCACTGAATACTATAACCTAATAGCCAATCTTGACCAAGTAGCCAAACTGTTTAAAAAAATGATGTACAAGTTTTACAGTTCCTTACAGAATATGACATTCTCACATATAGCCAGCATGGCTTCAGATCAGGATAGAGTACTTCTACAACCATGCAATCTACACTAATTTTGAAGAGGATAAGATCACATGTGCACTGTCCATAGACTGATCTTAAAAACATCATTTAAATGTGCAGATGATGACATACTATTGTTGTATCTTTCGGCTTTTCCCGGTTAGGTGTCACCATAGTGGAACTCCGGTCCGCTAATGATTGGCAGTAGATTTTTACGTACCAAGTTGCCAGCCCTGACGCACAACCTTCAAGGTACGGCCATTCACGCATGTCTCCCTACAGAAGATGCTTTAGCTGAGAATCGAACAGGACAACGTCTTATTGTGAGGCGACAACGCTACCGCAGCACCACCACTGCAGAACAAACTAAAATGTGCTCTTTTATTGACATTTTATGCTGTTGGTTTAAAAACCACTTACAAGTATTTACAGCATCACTACCATCCCAAAACCCATGCCTATTCGCATGGGTGTTCCAGAAGGAAATGGTCTAGTTCCACCGCTATGATCTTCCTTTGGAGATACCAAACATAAACAACATTTGTTATGCTTATAACATTCTCATCACCTGAACATCAGCATCTCAAAATGAAATTGATGAGATTTTGCAAATTGACTTCAGACTGTTTTTGAACTGGATGTATAATAATAAAGTAATGTAAAAAAATCAAACATTCTGCAAAATAATTCTCTGTTTTAGAGCAAACAACATTTAAAAATATTAGGAGTGTCACTACAAAATAGGGACAGTTAAGTGGTAAGTTTCTACAACATGTTGAAATCTGGTCACAAAAGGTGATTACACAACTCAAAGTAGGTTGGAAATGTGTATCCATATTAAGAAAGTAAACCAGACATGGCATTGCTGCAACTGTTCTACTGCATAGATTAGAAAACTCCCTCAGATTAAATGCTTTGCACTTTCTCAAAACACACATAACCACTAAAAGACAGAAAATAAAATATTAAGATTTAATCATCTTAGCTTCCTAATAGAACTGGGGTGTCCTAGACCTAACAACTAGAAGTGGTCCCTGTCGAAGGAAGGGCATTACTCCTCCTGAACCATAATCTTCTGAATGATCAGCACTGCCTCCATTTAAACAGCTGCCACATTAGAAAAGGTCATGCTATAATCTTGGGGATACAAATGTCGACATCCTTGTTAGAGTATCTAAAATATAATTAGTAAGTTAACAAGAATTTTTCAAATTAGCACCTGAATATTGGAATGATGTACCAGATAGTATCTGATTAACCAGACAGTATCATGATTTAAGACCTTTACATTTCTTAGTCTAAAACTTTGAGGCCTTTTCGTTTGAAAGATATGCCTCACTTTCTACCTACCAAAGGTTCACATCATTCAGTAATGGATCTGATAAAGGCAGTATACAGTGGTAGGATAACAGTTTTTACATCTTGAAGATATTTCCGCAGACATTAACTGGGCTACATAGAATAGGGTCCATTCCTGTCATAGTATTAGAAACCCAAAAGATTTGGAGAAATTAAAAAAGGATTTCGTATCTACTGTGTAATCATGAAATCTTGTCTACTGTGTAATCATGACAACATGAAGACCAAATGAGAGGGAGGTGTCTGCCTAAGCACACATACCCTTACAACTATATTGATCAGAAGATGAGTACCATTTATAACTAATACAGGTAGAAATAGCTCTTTTTTGTCTGCTGAATATTGCTATGCTGAATTATTTTGCCTTTAACTTAAGCCCAGTTTTGATACATCAGGTATATACATATTCCAGACCTTGCCTGAAATGTTTAGTACCTGTGGATAAGTGGATAACAGTGCCCATAATGCAGTCACCAGCAAACTTGCTCAACTGCACATCTGAAATATTGGTTTGTATGCCTGTAAAAGACATCTAAAACAGTTAAGGACCCAATGCAGATCCCTGTGAAGCCCCCAAATTTATAATTTATTCAGATAGCTTACTAAACATTTTCACAACTTAGGTATTCAATCTTCAGTCCAGTGGGTAATGTAGGGTTTTACATTTTTCATAGGCTTGTAGTTGATTGCTAGGCTAGATACCCATGTATGTGATTTAAGCATAATCAATTTCCCTCTCAAAGGTGAGAATCAAACCCCGTACCTTGAGGTCATGAGGCCAACACCTTAGCCATTACACCAAACTCTAACCCTAATGTTTTTTACTAATGTTAGCATAGCGGCAGTGTCAAAAGCATTTTCCTGGGCAAAATAAAACCTGTGTAACTTCTTCACATAAACTCACTAACTTAAGTAGATAGGGGTTGTGTTTATCAAAACCAAACTGATTTGAGTCTAGATTCATTTAGATATCAATATGTACATAAATAAGTTCTGTTACAAAACATTCAATGATGTTGCATATACATTTGCTAAGGATGATTGGCCAAAACTTTTCTGATGTCTGAAGAGGTTCCGCCCTTGTATAGAAGAATCAGTGTAGCTGCTATCCAGGATATGCAAACTCCATTGATAGGCCAGGGCTGAATAGTATAAGTAGAGGTTCATACATTGTGGACTTGGAACTGATGAGATTGCAGCCTGGTATCATGAATGCTACCTTAGATGTGACATTTTTAGTGTAAGGTAATTTCTGGAGATAAAAAAACAGGGATATGAGGACAACAAAGTGGGATATTGGGGTATAGTAAGCAATACATGTGTCTGTTAATATATTAGCTGTTTCCTAAGTATCAGAATGACATTATTATGGATGAGTTCATTACATTGTTGGACATTATTGCCTAATTTCATTATATAAATAAAAAGCATATGTAGTTTACTTTGATATCTGTAATGACCCTAAGATTCTATTCTGCTTGACATTGTGTAATAGTGTTCTCATGATCCTTTCTGGCCTGCTTCTGTGTGGTCAAAAGATAAGGAGATTGGGATTTTTTCCACATTTTCTTTTTGTTGTACAGATTATTAATAGTGGAGTTAAACTTGTTTTTTTACAATCAACAAATTTATACACTTGACCAATTAGCTGTCATTAATACCGCTAATATGCATCTAGTGTCAGCATTTTGTTTGTGTACAATTTCAGATCTATTTTTTATTGCGCAGAATGTTGACCGACTTAAGAAAGCAGTTGTACTTATTTTGCTATCAGCCTTCCACTCGAACCATTTGATATACTTTTCCTTCTTCTCTTTCTTTCTTTCTAAGATTCATTTTGTATCTCTGTCTCCCTACTGTGAGAGTGGTGCACTGCTGTTGTGATGCCACTCCACAAGGTTGGCCACACTTCAGACCTCTGGAGTCAGAGATCCATATGCCTAATGAGTCTTATATTCATAGCCATGTAGCATCTCATAATTGCTTATTTAACTATGATCTCATAACTTGTATCAGACTCAAAATTCAGTGTTTATCTTTGTCATGGGTAGAGTATATCAAATTAATCTGATAAACTATTTGAACAAGATATTCAGGATGTAGACTGTGGACAAGCTCTTTACATAGTGTACCTTGACATTTGTACCCCATTTATTACTATGCCACATGCAAATATATTAGACAAGTAGGCAGAGCTCCATAGTGACTTGTACATGGTTAGGTGGATAGCCAATTGGCTTAGAGACAGGACTCACCCAGTATGAGTAGGACCTCTGCTATTCAGAATCTGCTTCTCATTTTTACTTAACAAATGAGGGTATTTGATTAACAAAGTTTGCAGATGCATGAAAGTTGGGACTCATTGTCAAGTTGCCCACTGACAGGCACTCTGGTAGGAGTTGACACTTGTCAAAAACTGGTATACTAGGAACTGACTCAGTCTCAATGACCAAAAGTGCAACCGTGTAGCATTTATTAAGCACCACCTAACCCCAACTTATAGCACAGATAACACACCTCTTCAAATTGAAAATGTTGTAAGAAACCTGAGTACTTGGGTAGAGTGCTCCCTTGCATTCGATTATCACTTTGCAGCAGTGGTCAGAAAATCTGATTTCCTTGCACAGCTCATAGAAAAAGGTAGTTGCACCAGAACAATAAAAAAAGCCTTCACCTCCTTACTCCTCATTGACCCATCATTGAGTACAATGTCCCTTTTGAGATGTACCTCACTAAACATATCATCCAGTTGGAAAGACGCCACAGGATTATATCTAAAAATATCAGGTTTTAAAAAAATCTTAATTTACAAGAAAGACTGGAGGCTGTATCGCAATACTCAGTTTCATATTGTTTTTTAGGGATGATACATGCCTTGCATATGTCGGCAAAAAGGATCCAGTAGTGCAACAACTCTTTTACCTCAATCAGTCAAACAGACCAGCTTATACAATGGTTAGAGATGCAAATCTACAACAATAAATAAATATGACAAGGTGGGTTGGATTGATTTGTCATGCAGAGTTCCTCTTTTCTGGAACAAATGCCCTTTCAAAGTTAAGTTGTTTTGCATACTGTATGACTTCATATAAGGAGCTGGACAACTGGATGGATGCTCATAAACTCACCTCAGGTATGGTTATCTTAGAACTCTTTGAAAAGAGAGCAAGGCCTAACACTTTGTCCTGGCAAGCTAGAAAAGGCCTCATGACTCAGTCGCCTTGCAACTCGTATGATCCCATGATCTGAAATTGCCTTCTCTGTTTTTTTTCTTTTTTGTATTTCCAATTTAACTGTATTTAATGATGTTATTGCACAGCTTTTATTTCTTTAGGATGTTATATCCGTTATTATTGGATTATTATTGGATATTAATGTACTGGCACATTGTTTTCTAGCATTTCTTTTAGTTCTTAATAAAGATTACTGGTGTCGTTGTATGCCTTATGGTCTATGATGTACCTTAAAAGGGCCTTCTGTTCTGACCTGTGTATTTACACAGCTAACAGAGTTATAAGCAAAATAAATAAATAAATAAATAACCCCCTGTTTATAAATAACAATAAAATTAGTTGATAGCTTTCATTTGATCAAAATGACTGGAACTTGTTAAGCCTTGAAATAACTTCGTTCCTAGCAATGCCTAGGGAAGAATGTCTATGCATTATATTCTGGGAAAGCACTTAGAGTAAAAATCAGCAAATGTTAAATTCTATGAGCAGACAGCTTGTGCTGAGAGTTGTACAAAATTATCTTTATAGACCTAATGCTGGCTATTACACCCACATTATAATGACCTATGGGTAACAAAGTTATAAAGGAGAGCACAGAAGCTGCAATCCACTTTTTGAATGTTTTATGCACCTCATCTTTATACTACTTTTTATGCAAGTTGTGTAAAGCTTTTTGCTTAAAAGGGTCAGCAGCCAGACCATGAACCTAGTTAACAAATAGTAAATTAATAAGGACAGGTAATAGCACTTCACTCACCAAACAGAAATCAAAAATCTGTTTTCAGTTCTATCGGAGCAGACTCAGCTACAGCTGTAAATTATGCAAGAGGGTGTCTCAGCATTAAAACCACTTACATAAGCCAGTGTCCTTGAAATCTGTAATAGAAAAAACTCCCTACTATACTGACTAAGTTCATATAGTTCATGTAACACTTTCATAATATCAGAATAATCATGGTAATATTAGTTTAAAAAGTCTCTCCTTCTCATAATCAAAATCAGTTAAGCCAATTATTGCAAAGAGTTAATAAAATAAAATAAAATAAAATAAAACATTCTGCTCTTTCAAATAAAAGAATCAGCCAGTCCATTATGAAGCTTTTAAGGCAAAGAATATAATCTTGCAGAAGGAGTACTGCATGTATATTGGTCTCTGAAGAGATACTGTAGTGTTAAACTACTTGCTGAGGCCCTATTACTTCTTTTAGTACCATATTCTGTAGGCTGCAATTCACATAATGATCATGTGCATTGTTTATATCAGTGTGATTGCTTTCTATGGACTAATTCTTTGGCCAGACAATCAGAAAGGATGGCAGAAAAAATTCTTCAAAATACCATATGTTAATTTCTGAAATGTCATTCACCGTCCGTTGGTAGGAGTCACTGTTCCCTAGCATGCATCACTTTTACTGACAGCTAATCCAGATTTATAATCTAAGCCACAATAATGAATATCAGTAAGCAAGGTGTATTTTTCCCTTTAAAATGAATACATCCCAGGTCTTCAGCCAACTCAAGGACTTAGTTTCACCCAATTTAAGTACTCACATGTTTCAAACTTTGTGCACCATTGCACAAATTCCCCAAATACATTATCATATGCTGTCTTTCATAATCCCTTGGACACTAACGTCTCATCCTCTCTGCTTGCAATGTATTCTATTGTTTGTCAGCAAGTTTGTTTGGTAGTTAACTAGTCAGCCAGTTAGTTAGTTGTCTGGTTAGAATAGTCAGTGTTATATGAAAGATAGCACAATTTATCCTTTCCAGCCATAGCCTAGACCAAAGGCAAAACAAACACTACAGAATGCATTAAGACAAAAGGAATAAATGCAGCCTGCAGTCCAAAATGTTAAAGGCAATATATAATTTACTTTTCACTAGATGTTCTATAAAATTATAATATGAAGTCTATTTAGAATTGTAAAGCTTGCAACTGATTGCTGAGTGTAATGTCCAAGACAGTATATGAAGCTTGGCCACAACTCTGAGCTGAGATACCAGAAAACTAGAGGCTTTTGAGCTTCCCAAACAGTTGCTTATTGTTTGCTTGATTATACTATTTACTGTACTTTTTTATTGTGTTCTGCTTGTTTAATCCTGTATTTTAATACTATAAACTAAATTGCACTGTGTACTACATTTGTGTGCCCACCTGTCCCTGTTAAATCATGTATACATGTTCTTTTCCCTGTTGCAAAGCTTTACCCACATCAAGCAAACAAATGACATCAGAAGAAAGGGAAGAAACCCAAAAATGCATATTCAGATGCAGAGATAAGGACTCCACGCCACTAATATTACAGAAATGGAAGACAGGGCAGCTATCAGCAACAAAACAAGAATCATCATCCAAAAACCGCTTAGTGCTTTTTATCCTTAAAGACCTCCGCTTCAAACCTGAAGTCCCTGAATGGGATTCAGGGAGATAAGAAGTAACATCTGCCTCACGACTAACACACTCTGAAGAGCCCAACACCTGAGGGCTAGCATCAGACAACCCATGCAACTTTCTACTGGAGTTTAACATCTCAGCCCCAGTAGGGGCAATATTAATAACAGGAGAAAGGGGAACCTCAGCAGAAAGTTCAGGTGGACTATAAAACAAAGAATCTATCTTAGAATCCCCAGAAGGTGTTACAAGAACTGGTGCAGGAAAAGAAGTTGGCAGCAGGCCAGAGGTGGGATCCACAACCTGCTGCAACGAGGAATCACTGGCTACAACACTAGAAGCTGACAAAACAGAAGAAGACTCAGCTGGAGCAAAAGCTGCAGAGTGCACAGCAGAATAACCAGAGTCCCCATGTGAACTGGAATACAAATGACACCACTGGAGATATGCCCTAGCCAAATGCTCAGATGACCCACAATGAGTACATCTCCTAGAAGGACATGCAGACACCAAATGTGAGCAGTCACCTCCAAAAAAGTATGATTTATGCTGTCCTGCAAATCTTAAAATAGCCCTCTGACCAGCCAATACAAACACCAGGCAAATGTAAAAAAACACCATTGTCTAGTACATGTAAGGCCTCCCAGGCCCCATCCCAAACACCACCAGCATCAGAATCAAAAGTCTTTTTCACAGAAAAAACATCAGCACAATGTTCAAGAAAAAACTCTCTAACGTAAGCCTCAGTAACATAAACAGAATGAAAATACAAAATAATCTTACGCTTGTAATGAATATCCACTTCAGACAACACATAGTCAAACCAAGGCTACTGAGAATTATGGTTAGAAAAACTGGAAACAAAAGCAGAAGCAGCCTCCTGAGATTCAAAATAAAAATCAGCAAAAGCATCCCTTCCCAGTGATAATATCACAGAAAGACTGCACTGAAACAGAAAAAGGCTTCAACAGAGAATGCCAAAGAAATGTATATGATAACGTTTGATGTGAAACAGACTTAAACACATCAAAGGCTTTGAAACAATCCTTGCCTGCCGAGAAGACTCAAAGTGACTGCCAGAAGCAGAAAACAGACATTTTCATCACAGCAGCATAAGATGTAGTTTGAGAAATGAAAGAAAAGGCAACAGAAGCTACAGTACTAGTGGATGTAGACAGCTTTGTCACTTGAGGAGTTAAATGGCTGACACAGAAGTAGTAGAAGGCTGAGAACAATAATTAAGCTCCATAGGATTGGCCCAGTCAAGTAAAGTCAAATTATCAGCACCTTTCAAAACTGTAGAACCTTCAACAGAAGCCTGAGAAATAGATAAAGCAGATAAAGGTGTAAACAGCACAGAAATAATACCAAAAGCCAAAACAGAGGCAGAAACAGTAGAAGTAGCAGCAGAAGCCAAAACTCCTGCTGAAGAAATGGCCACCATCTTCCAACAACAGGAAGTGAAAGCTAGTGCTTGGAGTACATTTATTTATTTTATTTTATTTATTTATTTTACATTTGTTAACCGTAAAAGTCCGACTAGATATATGTCCATTTTCAGCGGAGGCCCAGGGAGAAAAGCTCCAAGGTATAAAAAATCAATTGGATGTCAAAAATCTAATTACGTCTCATGTTACAGATTCCAAAAAATCAAACTTAACAGACATTAGAGGCATACAATACACATTACATATAATATATTTATAAGTACCCTCACTGCTTCTTTTAAGTTTTTTTTAACTTTTTTTTTTATTTAAGCATCTGGTATTTAACCCTTGTGTTTAAGTGGGTTCTGCTTTTTTGCACCGATCTGAACTGAGGTGACTACCAGCCACAACTATGAGGTGAGATACCAGATAACTAGAGGCTTCTGAGTGCCCCAAATACCATAAGTTGCATGTTTTTTTACTTGATTATACTATTTACTGCAGTTTTTATTGTATTCTGCTTATTTAATACTGTATTTTAATACTATAAACTAAACTGCACTGTTTGTACTGCATTTGTCTGCCTTACTCTGTTAAATTATATTTTGTTACTGTTTTAAAGGTTCATAGGTTGGTACTAGGCTATCGGCCCTACGGCCTATGCAAGCCTAGCCATAACAATTCCCTAGATATTTCATCCCACAATATTTAATTCTCTGGACCCCTGTCTAGCAGGGTGACTAACATGATCACCGGGGTGAATTTCCTATCTCCCATCCAGTCATCAAGGTTCCTTTTGAAGAGGGCCAATGAGGCGCTCTGCTTGACATGTATGGGCAGTCTATTCCAGAGTATGGGGAGTCTCTGGGTCAGGAACCTATCCCTCCAGCATGTTTTGCTCATTGTTCATAGGTTCATATGTTCATAGGTTCATAGGTTCATACTAGGCTATCTGCCCTGAGGCAATTATAAGCCTAGCCCGATTCTGTATGGCTTATGCCACCCCTTGATTTGAGTATACTGTGCCCTTTTTAAGGTTTAGTTTACTGTGCCTCTGTCTAATAGTGACACGGGAGTAATCCCTGGGACAAACCTACGATCCCCCATCCACCTATCGAGATTCTTCTTGAAGAGATTCAGTGAGGTGCTCTGCCTCACATGAACTGGAATTCTATTCCAGAGCAAAGAGAGCCTCTGGGTTATGAACCTGTCCCTCCAGCAAGTTCTATTTATTTCTGTGCTGAGGTTCAAGTCCCTTGAGCATGTGGCTCTAAGGGATTTAGATTTACTGAGGTGGAGCATGTCCATTAATTCTGGATTTGACATAGCTTTGTATGTCAGGCATAGATCGCCTCGAAGTAGGCGGTATGCAACTGAGTAGAGCTGGAGTTTTTTTAACTGAGCAGCATATGGCATCTGTTTGAGACCCTTGATCCTCTTGGTGAGATACTTTTGGGGTCTTTCTAATTGCTGCAGGTGTCGGGTAAGGTACATCCCAAAAGGGGCATTGTATTCTATGATGGGCCTGATGAGGGATGAATAAAGGGACACGATTACCTCTCTTGATCTAGATGTGAAACCCTTCGTGATGAGGTGGGCTATGTAGACGGTCTTTCTAACCACTTTGGCAATGTGGTTTTCAAAGGAGAGATTGCTATCAACTTGGATCCCCAGGTCCCTAATAACTTTCTCTGTACTTAATGAGTTTCCGCCTATGTGGTAATTTGTGGGCACATTGTTTTTGCCAAAGTGTATGACTATGCATTTTTTGGCATTTAGCTTTAAACCATGGTGCTGGCATTAGTTGTCTGTCTCTGTGAGACCTTTTTGAAGGATGTTTGTGTCGGCTGGAGAGTTGATTATGGCTCCCAGTTTGCAGTTGTCTGCGAACTTGGTGAGCCATAGTCCTCCCACGTTTGCCTGTACCTCGGAAAAGTATATACCGAACAAGAGTGGTCCCAGGACAGAACCCTGTGGGACGCCACTTGTGACTGGTTTCGAGTCTGACATGGCTCCAACAACTCTCACTCTGTGGGTTCTGTCTTTGAGCCAGTTTGTGACTCATCTTGTGACATAGGGGTTTATATTTAAGCTGGATAGCTTATCTATGATGCCCGAGTGGGGTATTGTATCAAATGCTTTTGCAAGGTCCAGATAGGCTGTGTGGACTACCTTCCCTTCATCTATGGCTTTGGTGACTGTTTCAAAGAAGTCAACCAGGTTCAAAAGGCAGAATCAAGCCAAACTGGGTAGGATCTAGTGTCTGTAGGTCCCCAATGTCTTTGTTTATGAGCTCCATGATGATCCTCTCCATAGCCTTACAGACTAAGCTAGTCAGGCTTATGGGGCGATAGTTTCCAGGGTCCGTAGAGGCTCCACCTTTGTGGAGTGGGACCACTGTTGCTGTACGCCATTCTGTGGGCACATATCCTGTAGTGAGACTGAGATTGTATAGCTCTTTTATTTGAGGGATTAGTTCCTCTTGGAGTTCATGTAGGACACAACCTGGGACGCCATCTGGTCCCATGGAGGCAGTGTTTTTTGCTTTGGAGAGGGCAGCCTTCACCTGAGCATCAGAGATGTTTGGGAGGCAGCCCTCTGCTGGGATAGATACTTGCTCTTTTGGGGGGGGGGGGTTTGCACTGAACCTGTCTGCCAAGATATTGCAGATGTCTGTGGGTTCAGTGTATTTTTTGTTGTTTAGAATCAACTCAGAACAAGTCTGGGAATTGCATCCCAGGTTTCTAACATAACTGAAAAAAGCCTTATGATTGTCTTTGGTGTCCTGTGCAATTTTTCTCTCAAAGCTGGCCTTGGAGGATTTTATGAGGTATCGTAATTTTTTGCTAGTACTGATCAGAGATGCCTTCCCCATTAGGGATTTTGCTCTATCATGTAGTAGCTTCCTCCTTCTGTTGTACCGTTTATTTATGGCAGGGGTCCACCAGACTGGACGCCTACCTTTGGATGATTGGGTCTTGGTTTTGTTTGGGATAGCATGATCCATGCATTCCTGGAGATGTCCATAGAATGCGTTTATATAGGATTCTGCAGTTTGGGCCATAGTTTCCACTGGCCCTGAGGCCTTGAAGGATTCCATTTCAGTTTTGAGAAGTGAGAAGTTCACTTTTGAGAAGTTTTTCACTGTGGTTTTCTGGGCTGGGGGTGGGGTCGGGAGGTGGACATCCAGTGAAATTAATTTATGGTCTGATCTTACCAATGAGGGATATACTTCTGGTGTGGAGCATAGAGTCCCCATGTTGGTAATGATCAGATCTAGTATGCTGTCCCCTCTTGTGGGTGTGGTGACTAGTTGTTCCATAGCATTTGAGTTTATAATTTCCAGGAACCTTTGGGCTAAGGTGCTGGGGCTTGAGTAGTGCTCCCAGTCAATGTTTGGGTAGTTGAAGTCACCCAATATAATGGTGTTCGGAGAGATCTTCATATTCTCCAATGTTTTCAGGAAAGCCGAGTGGGATTCCTGACTTTAAGACAGTGGTCTGTAGGATGCTATAAACTGAAAAGCAGTCTTGCCCACTGTTAGTTGCACATGGATGGTCTCCGATACTTCGTGCAATGCCACTAACCTGGAGGTGTAGATATCCTTGATAAATATGGAAACTCCCCCTCCTTTTGTGGTTCGTTCTGGGTTTTGGGGCCGAAAAGCATGATATGAGGTATAGCCTGGTAGTGCTGGGGTGCTCTCTGGAGCCTTGAACCAGGTTTCTGTCACTGCACAGATATTGATGTTCTCCATACTGAGGAGAGCTTTGAGTGCGTGCATCTTAAGGTTAAGACTTCTGAAGTTTAGCAGCATTACCCTTAGTTTCTTGTTCCTTGTGCTGTCTATGGGGGTGGGTTTGACTTTTGAGCCTTGCCTAAAAAAGGCACTATGGGGGTGGCAAGAGCCTTTGCCAATATCCGAAAGCCCAGTGATGACAGGTGCAAGCCGTCCCTAGTGAAGCAACGTGGCTTGTCGAGCATGTCATCCCAGGCTGACAGACACTGGATCCCCTTTGAATGACACCAAAATTTTAGCCAATTGTTAAAATCGATCATTTTGTCTTTGTACTGTGGCATCATTCTAGGTGAGGGTAAGATGCTGCTCAAGGTCAGGGTCATACCAGCCTGGGCTACATGATCAGAGAGCTCCTCTTTGTCTCTTTTCATGTAGTCCACAGAGGTACGTCTCAGGTCATTCATACCAGCATGTACAATGACTGAGTCATATTTGTATTTGCTTTGGAGTGGCCTGAGTGCTTGCGTTATGTGGCGGATACTAGCACTCGACAGGCAGCTCACCGTGACCTTCTCTTTATTCAGCCTGGTGAGCAGGGCGTCAGTGTGTCTGACAATAGAGTCACCTATTACAAGAGTATCAGGTGTGTTATTCAGCCTTAAGGGCTGTGGCTGCTTGGCACACTGACTTTGTGGGCTATGTGTTGTGTGTGTTTTGTTTTGAGGTAGCGTTTGCTTGGATGTCTGCTTTGGAGGTCTCTGTTGCTTAGGTAGATTTTTATTTAGAGCCTCCGAGTATGTTTTTGTGTATTTATGTGTTTGGTTCGCTGATGTGGTGGGACTATGTGATACTGGAATTGTGTTGTGTGAGGTTACCTTCTCCTCCTGACTGGTTACACCAGTTTTGAGATGAGAGAGCTCAGCCTCCAGTTTGGCTAAATAGTTGCATCTCTCACATATATTTGAAACTGTTTGGAGGAGGAGAGGGTTGTCCGTGTACATGAGACAGTTGTAACATTGCCTCAAAATTCCCAGATTCACCAGCTGGACTGGAGAGGAAACCATTGACTGACCTTTGGACATGCTAGAGTAATATAGGGAAACTGAATTTAAGACAGACCAATAGAGGACAGGGTAATCGTAGAGAGTATAAGAGTAAGTAGTGCTTATGGTTTAACAGTGCTAACTTGTAGGATTACTTAATTGTGATTACAAGGTTTAGATCCCTGGAGCGTGTGGCTTGCAAAGCTTTTTTTTTTGCTATTTTCACTGTGTGCAAAGTAATTGTTAATACTTTTCACTGTTTGCAAAGCATCTGTTCTCTTTGATCTGTTTTTCCACCAAGCAATGTTTTAAATAAATGATTTGCTTGCTGTTAAAACATTCTTTAGTGTCTTCTTGCTGTTTTGCTGTTTTTCTGCTGTTTCTGCTGTTTAAAACATGTTTCAGTGTTTCACACCTAAATTAGTGAAACTAGTAAGTGTAACATAGTCCAGATACAAGTCTGTCTGTAGTGGCTGTTGTATTCTGAGCACATTTTCCAAGCCATCTTTGAATGGAAGGGGTCTTTCTGTACCCTTGTGAGAAAAGTATGCTGATTGCAACCTGTCTGGTAAAGGGCGATTGGTCTAGGGCTTGGAGTAAGCACCATCACTGTTTTTTTTGATTTTCTTAAATTTTTGTTTTAAGCTTTTAGGTTCTGGTATTTAAGCCCTGCATTTCTGCTTGTATACTTATTGCCCAGCTGTGCACACTGCTGCGCAATTGTGCACCATAGCAGATGGATAATTTCAACAATTTTTCTTCTTAGATACAGCTGTAGTCCTCATCTTTAGTACATCTCTGGCCTAAGAAGTATTGCTAGTGAGTTGTGACCTATTAAACCACCAGACAAAAATCCCATCAGAAATACCCATCTACAGAGAACCTCCTAGTTCAATCCTGAAGGCAACCCCTTTATGATAAAAATTCTTCAAACCTAACATTATGGACAGCTGGACTACCCTTGATTCTCTTGCCAGCCACGTTGACTTGGGTCTGCTGAGGCAGTGTAGCAACTTCCTCATGTACACTGACAACCCTCTATTAATAACTCACTCTAGTAGAGTGTGAAAGATGTATTTACATCAAGAATCTTGAATCCCTGCTCTCTCACACTCAAGATAGCAACACTTAAGAAGTTGTCAACTCACCCACCACTGCTCATGCACATAGCATCAGTACTCATATCCATAGCATGCATCCAACTCATAAATCAACATACTAAATTTACATACTAAAAGTCTAAATCTGGACGCAACATGTACAGCTATCACCCCACTATTGCCTGGAATAGGCTCCCACTAGAAATCAGGACCCTTACACATCCTAAACAATTTAAGACAGACACCAAAGAGCACTTTAAAAGTCACTGGTCCTGCCACTGCACTCTCCCTCCTTAACATCTCCTACTTCTCATACCTTAATCTACTTTCTTCCCTTAACTCACTCTTCTCACTAGCTCTCTCTAATCTTCCTTGACTACTCTTTCTACTGTCTTCTAAAAATCTAGTAAGCAAATTGCATCAGAGAAACATTCTACTGTAATTGTCTTGCCTTCATGCAACTACATCATGATAAAACTTTTTTTAACCACTTACCCCAAAAACTATACTCATCTTAATGACATATTTCTTTTATACTTCTTGAAATAGTTATGCTATACTCCTAATTACTGACACTGCATAACATTGCATTGCTACTTAATGCCTTGTAATAATCACGTAACATTGCTGTTTCATTTATAATGAAAATAGTATATAATATAATAATATATTTATAATGAAAATAGTATATAATATAATAATATATTTATAATGAAAATAGTATATAATATAATAATATATTTATAATGAAAATAGTATATAATATAATAATATATTTATAATGAAAATAGTATATAATATAATAATATATTTATAATGAAAACAGTATATAATATAATATAATAATATATTTATAATGAAAATTGTATAATATGCTGGAGCTTTTCTCCCCAGGCCTCCGCTGAAAAAGGGCTCTTCATCTCAGTCAGACAATCCCGGTCAACAAATGTAAAATAAATAAATAAATAAATAAAATAATCTGAGGGTCTCTCAAAAAACTTACTGAAACACCAGAGACCTCCAAAACAAATGACTGCTACAACTAACACAGTTCCTGCAGCATCCAAGACACATAGCAACACCAGTGTTTCACCTACTAAGCCCTTAAAGCGTAACACTCAAAAAAAAATTTTCTTAACAGTGGAGAATCTATAGTGAGACACACAGATGTCCCACTCACCAGGTCAAATAAGGAGAAAGTCACGGTCAGCTGCCTGTCTGGTGCCAGGATTCATCAGATCACGCATGCACTCAGGTCTCTTGGCAGCAAGTACCATAACTACGCTGTCATAGCTCATGTTGAAGTGACAGACCTGAGATGGAGCTCACTGGACTATATGAAGACAGTCAAGACTGAGCTCTATGAGTATTCGTCCCAAGGAGGTATGGCCCTGGCCTTGAGCAGTATAGTGCCCTCACCTAGAATGATGCCACAGTATAAACAAAAAATTATCGATTTCAATAATTGGCTTAGTTTTTGCTGTCATTAAAAGCAGATCCAGTTTCTATCAGACTGGGATGATATGGTCGACAAATCTCACTGCTTTGCCAGAGACAGTTTGCACCTGGCAGAACTAGATTTCCGGCTGCTGGCAAAGGCTCCTGTCCCTCCAACATGCCTTTTTTTTAGGTAAGTCCCAAAAACAAATTTGCTGATGTGAAAATTGCCAGCCATAACAAAATAAGGCTTATGCTGCTAAAACTTAGAGCTTAAGCCAAAAACTGCACACCCTTGAAGCACTTCTATCACTGGAGGATGAAGATGTCTGTGCAGTCACAGAAACCTGGTTTAAAGCCTCAGTGAGTACTCTGCCCTTGCAAGGCAACATTGCCTTCCCCACCTTCAGACCACAAAACAAATGTGTGAGAAATAAAGGAGGTGGTGTTTCTATCTATATGAGAGATAAATTCTCCTCCCGACTAGTTAGACTGGACAAGTCCATGGACATACTCCAAGTTCAGATTACTGCAGGTAAGACCCCCATTCAAGTTATATCTAGTTATAGATCCCCTTCCATGGATCATGATGTGCTTGAGGCCTACTTGATCCAACTGGAGTCAATCCAAATATTTCGAAACACTCTGGTCATTGGGGATTTCAATTATCCCACTATCAACTGGGAAACCAACTCTAGTCCCAACTCACAAGCACAGAAAATTCCTTGACTTTGTTAACTCAAATGCCCTGGATCAAATTGTTCCAACCCCAATAAGAGAAACAAACATACAAACCTGGTCCTCACTAACATGACAAACAAATGCACCACCGCAGCTGTCAGACGCACATTAGTTAAATCTGACCACAAATCAGATGCCTTTGACCTGGCACTAACATCAGAATCACAAACAGTGAAGTGAGACTAAAAACTTCACCAAAGCACACTATATCCTCCTAGGGGAAGGCATAAATGCATTCCAAGCATCACCACAAGCTGGAAGTGGTAACTACACCAAAGAATGCACTGGCTGCTCTCAAGAGAATCAAAGCCAGAGCCTCAAGTAAAAAAAAGCTGCCCTGGTGGGCACTCAGCATTAACAAACTGTGCAACAAATGCAAAAATGCAAAAAGCTGCTGTCTAGGAAAACTAAGGCAAGGCCCCAACAATGAAAAAGCATCCTCTTTAGCCTCAAAAAGCAAATAAGACAACACGTCAAATCCTCTAAGGATCTCAAAATTCTAACTTTGAGAAAACTTAACAATCACAGCGTAGTATAATCATAGTGCCTTTTACAGCTACGTATGTAGCTTAAAAGGTAGGATCCAAGCATGTGCCAAGCTAGTGGCTAACAGTGTCACACAGACTGATCCCAAAGAGATAGAAAACCTGCTAGCAGACAGATTTGGTGAAAATTTCACTCCCTTATCTCCTCCAAATTTATCACAGCTTTGCCCCCAACTCCCCGTCCTCACCCTTCATATCCAAAGAGCTGGTCATTAAAACCTTGTTTAAAGCAAAAAAACACAGCTTCTATGGGACCAGACGGCATCCCAGGCTACTTTCTAAACAAACTAAAACATGAACTAGCATCATGATTAAATACCCTCTTTAATCACTGCCTAACCATTGGCTTTGTTCCTGTACAATGGAGAACAGCAACAGTTATTCCCCTCCAAAAAGGTGGCTGAGCAACAGACACAGAGAATTATAGACCCATAAGTCTGACCAGCCTCATCTGTAAAGCCATGGAACGTGTCATCATGGACCTCATAAATAAAGACATAGGCAACCTCTAAACCCTGGATCCAACCCAGTTTGGCTTTGTCAGAGGTAGATCCTGCCTGTTGAACCTGGTGGATTTCTTTGAAAATGTGACCAGGGATATTAATGAGGGAGAATCTGTGCACACAGCATACATCGACTTGGCAAAGGCCTTTGACACAATCCCACACTTGGGCATTACCGATAAACTTAGCAAACTGAATGTAAACCTCTTTGTAGTAAGATGGGCTGCCAACTGGCTCACAAACTGGTCACACACTCTCAAGGTGGGTGAGTCCACATCAACCAGCACACCTGTTGCTAACTGGGTGCCACAAGAGTTAGTGCTGGGCCCACCAAATGTTTGGTATATACTTCTCAGAAGTTCAGACCAAAACTAAGGGTCTGTGCCTGACCAACTTAGTGGACAACTGCAAACTGGGTACAATTATTGAATCCCTAAATTATATCAGTATACTTCAGGAGGGTTTTACTCAGACTAATAACTGGTGTTTTAGTCACGGTATCAAACTGACTGCAAAGAAATGCATCATCATTGCCTTCAGTAAAAACAATCTCCCTTCACACTATCAAATTAACAATATCCTATGTATCTACAAAGTGATAAGAAATCTGGGATCAGAAGTAGATTGCAATCTTAACTTTGACCACTATGTGTCTACTGTAGTAAGGAAGGCTTTTTACGTAGCCCACTTGATTAGCAGAGGCTTCACCTCTAGAGCAAAGAAGGTTATACCCCTTTACACTTGTCACTAATCAGGCCCATCATTGAGTATAATGCCCCTTTTGGCATGTATCATATAAACCACTTGCAGCAATTGGAGAGACCTCAGAGGTTTCTAATTAAGAAGACCAAGGGAATCCAGCATAAGCCTTACACAGGATGACTAAAGTCCCTGTCACTATGCTCAGTATCATATAGGCTTCTTAAGGAAGACTTATGCCTGGCTTACAGAGCAATCTCTGAGTCAAACCTAATGAATTTGCTGCACATCCTTAAATCAAACTGGAATAGAGCTACCTATTCGGAGGGCCTAAATATGGCCTCTGACTTGAATAGGACATGCTAGAGGGACAAATTTGTCTCCCTACAGCTGCTGCATCATTGGAATAGGCTGCCAGTTTATGTGAAGCAGAGCACCTTTCTGACACTGTTCAAAGGAACCTGGATAAGTGAATGGGGCACAGTAAATTCTTTCCAGCGATAGTACCCACAAGCCTCTTGGAGATGGGCAGTCATTACTAAATACAATCCTGGGTTCTGACTAGAGTTTCTTTGGTATGACATTGGGATGAAAGGGCTAGGCTTGAAATGAAATGACCTCCGATAGCCTAGTAATCTCTTATAATATATATATATATATATATATATATATATATATATATATATATATATATATATATATATAGATATTCCTCTATGCTACAGGAACAACATTCAAATAATATATCATTGCTTAAACATGGAGCAATAAAACAGTATAAGAAAAGGATTATAAAATTAACAGATGAAGTATTACAATTAGTATTGCCTTGATTATATGTAGCATCACTACAAAATATCACTAAAACTATATATGTAGAGGCATATATTCAGAAAAGGGTTTTCTTTTGCATATTTTAAGGTATGAGTCACTCAGAATGAAGTTTGCAGTAGTGTTCACTTCTCATTATCACAGTAGGATATACAGAATTGTCAGAAGGGGACTAACCAATGTTGGTTCCCATTTGATTTGATGTTGTAATGCCACTACGGTTTTCAAAGCTAGTGATAAGGCTGATTCCCCACTCATGCTGATGCCCAAGTGAAGTAACGGCAAGTTCTTCTTATTCTATATTAAAATGTTCTTTTTTGAACCTCACATGGTATGTCATTAACTTATACGTTTTCATTGCTATAATTGCTTGAGGAAAAATCCCTTCAATAAAATTTAGCTGCACGATGATAACTTTAAACTTTTTCGAAACAGTATGACTTAGGCTGCAGTCTTACATCTAAAAGTCTAAGCACAAGAATTCTAGGCAACGCCAGAAATAATGGAGTGACAAAGGTCTAAAATCAGACATACATTTTTATATATTGCTTTCACAAACTTAGAAACTTGCTTGAATAACAGGGTTTTGAATGCATTTTCTTAAGGATATGAAGTCTGATACACAAATGTCTGTTATTATACAGGAATATAAATCCAGAATATTTGACAACATTTATTTTATGAATAACAGACAAAATATGACACAAAAATGTGGATATTCTTTGAATTTCTGGACAGTTGAGAGGCATAGTTATGGGCATATAAGTGAACATGCTACAGTTGTGGGCATCATTATGCCTTGTTAAAAAATGCCAAATTAAACTTTTGAAATGAAAATTGTTTTTGTGAGTGTTATAAAATACCCAGTAACTGATAAAGGCATGTCTTTGTGTTTTGCATGAGTAAGGAAGCACACCATTTACTTTTGTATAGATTAATTCATTCTGTCAATAACTCTAGAAATAATCTCACAGCTAAAAATGTTAGTATTGATTTTTTTAAATGTCACTAATGATTTTAAATGTATGGACTGTGTGCTTCTTATGTTCCATCCCATAGCATTAATGGCTCATGCGTATATGCAATAAAACATTAGATAGGTTTTCAAGCATGCAGCATAAAACCGATTCCTTTCCTTACATACATTTTGTTCTTCAGTGGATGATTACTATTCTGTGGGCATTATTATTTTTGCAGAAACCATATTATAGACTTAAAAATAATAATTCTAATAGCTTTATTTTTGCTCTTGTTAAGAATGTTAGCAGTAATTCTTAATTACTGCAGCAACTAACTGTAAATCAACTTAACCTCCATCAGATACTGAAACAATTTAATTTCTACTTTTGGAAAAAGTTGCTTATGTTGATGAATAATTTCCTTTCTTCTCTGACTAATATATATAGTATGCAGCAGAGATGCAAAAGGTCTATAAGTTCCACACCATGTCTTGAAGCTCTGACCTAGTTTCAAATTAAAAAATTACTGGTCAAATTACTGGATAAGCTATGCTTTTTTATCAAAGAATATTCGGTGTATTAGGCATTCACTAACTCTTGAAAAAATTAAAATCAAATGGTAATATCATTTAAATGCATTTTTATTTACATTGCTAGCAATTTAAAGCATTACTCAAGTAACCAATCAAAAACTTTATATTTTTATCAAAAAGACTGTTGTTAACATAAAAATTCAGTCCTGTTTTTATGGGCTACAAACTGAATTTATCACTTTGCATTTGTTTGTATTAGTTTATTATTTGTATTGATGTAGCATAAACCTACCTTAATGCATTCTCCGAGGAAAAATAAAATTGATTGGTGGTAAAAGCATAACTGCATTTATCATCAGCAAAATGAACTTGATTAGCTGTTATTTAACCCTACTCTAAGTATTTCCACTGCATTAATTCATCAGACAAAAGTTATGGTACAGTCTTTCAGCAGTATTAAACATGATGGGATGCACATAACTTGCATTCCTTTTTTCCTCTTTCTTTTTCTTCTCTTACTTTTATTTTTCATATATGGGTCGATTCCTTCCATTCATCATTTTTATAGTTCTGTTTTTTTTCTCTTCATCATCATCATCATAATCATCATCACTATCAATTTCTTCTTCTTCAAAGTGGCTGTTCAATTAACTTTATTATACAAAATATCATATGACTTCTAACTGAATACTTTAAACATCTTAGTTAGTTATGTAATTTTAACTATTTCAATATATTTAAATATTTGAAGTATTTTAATAATGTTTACTAATTTCAATTGTTAACCTTCTCCAAATAATATTATACAAATGATGGTCATTATTTGATAATGAGCTTTCAATGTACAGTGAATCAGTAAACATTATTCAATATTAAATATCTGATATTTTCATGTCACTGTTATCCTGTGTATGTTGGATTTTAAGCACTTTATTCTCTTTTGCCTTTTATTTCCAGTACAGATTTCCTTTTTATTTTTTTCACATCTTTTGAGATACTTGTATTTTGCTACAATTTTATGATATTGCTGTGAAGATAGGTAAAGGCTGCCAGCATAGCCAGATAGAATTCTGTAGATAATTCTGTCATTTATAAATATTAATGTAAGCCACAGGCTTGTTCTCTTAAATGTGAAAAGACTGCATTGGATATTGAAATGCAAAAAATGTAACAACAGTGCACTCTGCTGTAAGAAAGCTAAGTCAAGCATTTTATGACTGTCTTTGATGTCAAAATTCTGAGCCATTATGTCTAGAGGGAGGCATCCTGCCTATGGTTTTAAGACCAGAGTTAATGGCTAGAATTGGCATGTATAAATGTCCTTTATTGCTCAGGTTTCTGACCAGGTATAAAGAATGTAAATGTAGTTTCTGTTGGCCTGGGAACACCAGAGACGTGTGAAGAATGATGTCATGTGAAGCAGCTCTGTATTATCAATTTAAAGAGAGAATCAGAGAGCTCAGAGCATTTTGTCTTGCAAATATCCAACTCATCACTCTGCCTGTTTCTATATGTAAGTTATTTAGAATTGTGTTTTCTCTTAGATATAGCTAGGAAATAGGAAGATTAGACTAGTTTATTTTTCTGTGATGTAAGAACTTTTCTATGGTGTTATTTTAAGTATTTCTCTGAGATCTCTGAACGTTTGACTAGCACTTTGTAGTAAGAAGTATTGTCTTGTGTTTTTATTATTTATTATTAAATATTTTTAAACCTTTCATCTGTGACTGTTTTATGTACATTGCATGTATATAGTGATACTGTACCAAGTCACTCAAATAAACCTGGGTAATAATATTGCACAGTAATAATTGGACACCCTTTTAAGGGCCTTTGAGTAGCTGATAAATATTAGTGGTGGTGGCAGCTGGTAATACCTTTTAGACTGGGCAGAAAAGGGGCACAGCTGGAGAACCTGTGCCAGCCTTCCCAAGGAGTGTCTGTGTAGTTGTATATAACTCTTATCTCAAAGTGTGTGCATGTCAGCTATTTGGGCAGGGACCAAAACACTGATTGGACAGAGAGGGTGCTGGAGGTTATAGCTTGTCCACTAGGCTGAGATCTGGACCCTATAGCTGTGCCAGTGGGGAGTCTTATTGGGGACCTGGAGAGAAAGGAAGAAACCAACCCCAGACTGACTGTCATCTCTGTGTGCTGCTAAGGGAAATTGTACTTCACTGTGTGTGTGTATTTATTATCCTTTCCCTGTATGGATGCCTCTCACTGGTGTTAGTGGTGAAGACTGAGGCTCCGTGATTGCTGGGCTAGTGCACAGGCATCACAATTGCATTGATATAAGAATATACTGCATTGTTGTACTATTATAGACTGAACAATAGAGTAGGATTCTGAGTGACATGGACCCGTTTCATGCTCAGTCCAATTAATTAACTTGCTCAGGGTCATGTATTCAGCAAAGGAAAGCTGTGAAAATCAACCCTAAGACTACTGCAAGTTTATGTGTATAAACCATAGTCTTAAATCTCAGTACTAAGCTTCCAAACAAGCCAGCCTTTCTTTCTTCTTCCTTTTTTGTCTATATTTTAAGTCTAAACTTTGTCTACAGTTCTTTTTGAGGCTACAATTAATTTTATTGGCTTCTCTACACAGTACTGAGAAGAAATTCCTCAAGTGTTAGTAGCTTTCATAAAAAAAAAAAAGGTTGAATGTCATAAAGCTGAATTATATTTTCTCCATAGGAAATCATTGCTGGTTTGATTTCTATGTGGGCACATGCAATGATTCATATTTTAGTGAGATTGCATCTTTCATCGAGTTGATGTGACCTTGGAGATGGATTATATAAGTTTGGGGACTCTGGTTTGGGGGTATTCTTTTTCAGTCTGTTGAAGCATCAACTTCCTGAAGTCAGCATTTCATAGCAGAACCAATTATCCTACCATTATGTACTCTGGAAGGCCGTGCTGCTAAAATTTTATTTAAATTATTTTAGGAAGATTTTTGCTAATTTAAACATGTTTTATTTTTCATTTTCTTTCTGCTTTGCTAGAGAAGAGTTGGCTGTATGCCCTCAGTTTTTTTCTTCATTTATTGTCTTGTTTGAAGATATATATTTGATGAGTATGCAGGTTGTGGAATCATAGTCATAAAGATATGAATTTTTTTAGGGTGATGTAACATGGAAACTAAAACACTATTTGCCATTTTTTATAATCAGTGTTCAAATCAATTGCATGTCTTTTGTTGCATGAGTCAATTGTTACTGTTTGCCTTGTCAATGTTCATAGGTTCATAGGTGTGTACTAGGGTAACAACTACAAGGGCCATTTTAAACCAAGCCACCCATCCCAAATCTCTAACAAGTTATGGTACTCTTGATAAGTGTAAGCAGGGACTTGGAAGATTAAACATTTACAAGCAGGGGCCTGGGAGATGAACCAATTACAGGTTGCCGGTGTCCATTAAAGACATAGATGCCAAACCATGGATGTTGTTCTGAATTGCTATGGTGTCTGCTTGAAAGTGATTTTTTTTTAACTTAGTTGAATTTGTTGGCCTTCCAATTCCTATGGAGAATGTAATTAAATCATGGAAATGCAGTTATTGACATACAGATTTTTAAAGTGTGACAGGACATAGTGGCCATATCTTTTCAGCCTTGGGACAACTCTATTATCAAAATAATTAGAGACAATTTGGTGTGTGTGTGTGTGTGTGTGTGTGTGTGTGTGTGTGTGTGTGTGTGTGTGTGTGTGTGTGTGTGTGTGTGTGTGTGTGTGTGTGTGTGTGTGTGTGTATGTATGTGTGCGTGTGTGGTGCGTGCGTGTGTGTCTCACTGTGTTAAGCTTTTTTGACCGAGGGTTCATTGTGTACATTTGTACTTATATTTCTCACATGTAATGAATTAAGGTTGCCAAGTAGTATACATCTGTACTTATGAAAGGCAGTGAGACAGAACATTGTAAACAATAGCTCTTATTGAAAGCAACTCTCTGCTAACTCATTCTGAAATTAAAAAAAGCAGTACAGGTAACTATATAATTATGTAGTAGTGGTGCTTTTTTTATAAACAAGAACAATGTAGATACTTGCTGTTATTAATTGACAAGATTCTGACAAAACCCCATCTCTTAACCAACTACTAACCAAGTACATTTCAAATCGCCCCCTACTCTCTTCAGAAAAACACTCCTTTGTATCTCCAAAACCAATAACACCACAGGAAAGGCCCTGTTCTCCCACAACCTAGCCAGAAACTGGAACAACCTCTCCACTTCTCTAACCTCTGCTCCTTCGCTCACCACATTCAAAAATTCTCCCAAAGAGCAACTAATGAATAAATGGTTATGCCCATGCATCACATAACAATCCACATTTTCATTTTATCTGCTGCAGACATCAGGAATCTAATGCAAATCTATAATTGTAATAAGTTGTTTCTATATGCCCTCTTTCAAGACTTGTTATTATGTTATTTCAGTATAATACCTCAGTCTCTTGCTCTGTAATGTGTAACATATAACTGTAAGTATGTTGTTTCTCTATGCTCTCCTTTTGACCTGATGAATCAAGACAATATCTCAGTATGCTGCACTGTTTTGCTGCACTCCTTTTAAATCTATGTATCCTTTATTCAATATGTAACTGTTTTATCATGTCAATTTTATGATAACTTGCTGGAGCTTTTCTCCCCGGGCCTCCACTGTAAATGGACATACGTCCAGTCAGACTATCCTGGCAAACAAATGTAAAATAAATAAAATAAAAATAAAAAGATTCAGAGATGGCTTCCACCAAAGAAAGGCATAGTTTTTGATGACTATATCGCTCACTATCAATTTGGCACTTGATTCGGGAAAAGAATTGCACCATTCCTTACAGCTCCAATGTGCCATGGATTGTAGTACTGTGGCACATTGAAGAATTGAGAATTACCATAACTCTGTCTGCAATGATACTGTTTCACAGGAATGACTAGCTTTTGGCAAGTGTCACACAATTTGCCAAGTGGATAATTGTGGAGCACATACTGTAATGCTGTATGGCAAAGATGTGTTCTAGCAGATTGAGTAGTCCAGTTCACTTTGATGTGCATTATGTGAACAGACTGGATTTTATATTCACCTAAAGGCCAATGCTTCCATGTTGTATGGGGCACATAATGTCAGGCAGATTAATGCATGCTGCTTCATAGGCAGAGGATCATTATGTATATGTTTTTCAGTATATCTGCATTATTTTCACATTTGCATCTTATTATGTCTAGGTTATCTGATGACTTCAGTGCTTGATATGCTGTATTAGTATATTTGGACAACTGGAGAGATAGTCTAAAACTCAACGGGTACTGGTGCATGTACAGAACTACTATGATATTTCATTCCAGTGGGTAAACATGCATACAAGTCAACATTTCTGGTTTTCCATGATGGTCAATGCACGTATCTGAATATTCATACTTTTGTGTAAATGATGTCACAAATTTATATCTGACAACTTTTCTATGTATAATGGCACATTGGAAGATATAAAGTAACACTCACAGGCATATTTTTATAATGATAAGTAATAAAATGTTTGGACATGTGAAAATGGGGCTAAGGTTGTGATACTAGCTTTACATTTACAGAAGTAATGTAGCCAAATGGTCTTTCTATAGTTTAAAAAGTGGTGAAATTTTAATCAAGGAGCACATGATATCCATGATTCAGAACTCATCTGCATACATCTACTGCACCAGGTCTGACTCAAGTTCACAGTTATAGGCCTGTGGCTATGTGTGTGTTGTCATAATTTCTTTCTTTCTTTATTTGCTTCTTTGTTTGTCTTTGTTGACTGGGAAATGTCCGATTGGTTAAAATCCAATTTCAATGGAGGCATGGGGAAAAAAGCTTCACATTTAAGTTACACATGATGCACATTTGTATTTACAGAGTAAAATATCTATACATGGGCATGTTTGCATGGTTTTCAATATTTCTTACATGGACATAGCATTTTAACACAAAAAAGAGATAAATTAACATATATTGGCTTATTATTGAAAAGGAAAAATGAAATACAATAATAGTTAATGGATTTATAGTATGATGGATACAGGGAAAAGATCAACTTGGGGTGTTTTTGATGTAATATACAGATAGACAAGTAGCAATGTAACTTAAAAGTGATGATGAGAGATATGAAAGGAGAAATTATGTAAATGAGCAGGAGGATAAATGGACAAACAGGGAACTGTAGTTAGTGAATGGGTGTTAAAGAAAGAGGAAGAGCAAGAGCTTAGGAACTAATTGCAGTATGAGGATTGATAAGGCACAAAAGAATGTGCTGGAATCATGGGCAGTCGTACAGTCAGGGCAAAATGCATACAGCAATACACTACTGCTAGAAAGTGAATACCGTGTTTCCTACTTTTTCTCTTACATTTATTATTAACACTTTGTAAATTGCTTCCTGCTAAGTTTCATGGTAATATGAATCTCAAGAAGAAAGAAAAGATTCTTCCATGCCTAGGAGCAGCTTCCGTTTAATCCTGTGGAGACCCAAGGTTTTCCCAGGCTAACTAAGGGATGTAATCCTCTAAAACATCCATGACTTGCCCATGAGCCTCCTCCTAGAGGTCTATGCCTTGCAAATCTTACATGTGCAGTGGTTGGATCCTCCTAAAATTCCGCAACACCTCAGTGTACTCACAGCCCCATAGAGAAAGAATGGTTGCATTTTGAAGTCTTCCAATACAACCAAGCTCCTGTCTCTGTTAGTGCCTAGCTACTATCAATACAGGCAAGCTCCTGTCTCTGTCAGTGCCTAGTTACTATCAATACAACCAAGCTCCTGTCTCTGTCAGTGCCTAGTTACTATCAATACAACCAAGCTCCTGTCTCTGTCAATGCCTAGTTACTATTCATCTTACCTCTCAACTCTCAAGATTTCCACAGAACGACCAGACATTTGTCTCCTATATTTGGTCTCTCCTCATAAAATTTGTGGTTTTCTGGCATATCATTTAGGATTGAAGTCACCAAATACCAACATACCTGTGAATGTCAAACTTCATATCCTTCAGAAAATGTATGCCGATGTTGTTGTTGTTGTATTATGGCTTTTCCCAGTTAGGAGTCGTCACAGCGGAACTCCGGTCTACTAATGATTAGCAGTAGATTTTGATGAACACCGATGTGCCAGCTCAACGTTCAAGCTTCAATGAAGGCACGCCCATTTACGCATGTCTTTCGAATGCCCACCCAACTGCAGGGAGGACATGCGGACTCCACACAGAAGGCACTCCACGCACTCCAGCCGAGAATCGAACGGGTATGCCAATGTAAAACCTATTATACCTACTTTCTAAGTTACCCAAAGCAATATTCAAATTCTGTCCCTATTTTTTTCCCTTTGTCCCCTAGTTAGTTTTAGTTTTGTCCAGATCTCTCATGCTAATAGGTTCAGAGGTATTGCATTTATATGACCCTCATTTATTATGTCTATATCCATGATGTAATCTTTTCACTAACTGCTCAAAGATCATGCTCAGATGTGAGCATGTAGACAGAGGGCAACCAGAAAACTAAGAATGTCATGCAAAAATGCTGTACAATGAGTATAACACTGACACCGTTGTACCTCTTCACTAATCGGTGTATAGATTTCTTCTGTCATCACTCATGAAGAGTTACCCAAGATACTTACACTCCTCCACCTGAGGCTGCAGCTCACTCATCTCACACTCAGATGGTACCCCACTGCTTTTCAGGAAAGAGCCATCACTTCTAATTTCAAGATACTGATGTTCGTGTCACTTTCATCAATGAATTGCTGCAATATGTATGTGACATATTAGTCTCTTCAGTCTAAGAAGAAAACATAATATGAAAACAATAAGGATGCAGCCCCAAGGTCACTAAACTGTATAATTTGCTGACTTTAGTTGCCCTTTGATATTCCATCCATGAACATCGCAAAGAAAAGGGGAAACATTAGTAAGGAAGTATTACATATGGAATTGTTAGGATGCAGGGATTAATTTACTATCCTAAAGTATTATAAACATATATAGATAATTTATTCATTAAAGAAGTGTTTGATGTAACTAGATACAACTATTGTCTTCAGGATGAAATATGTTGAATTTCTGACAGGGAAAATCTGTGCATCTTGTATATTTGGTATGTAGAACCAGGACATGTTGCTATAGCACCTTTTATTACTTGAAAAAAAATGAGTCACAATGCTGCAGATGGTAAATATAGTAATCTGGGTCAGAAAACATAAATATACCACAGTAAACATATTTTTGTTTACCCATGGCTAATAATGAAAGGCCCAGGCAATTACAGCTGAAGAAAACTTATTGTTATGGATGTTTCAACGCACAATGGCAAGGGCTTTTAAAAATCCATCTGGAAATTCAGACATACTTGATAACTGCATACAATATAATTAGTGATATTTAGACTTAACATCTTCTCAGAGTTCATAATTATCGAAATCTTTTTGAACAAGTTTGGAGGGTGTTTATCCCCTTTATTAATAAAGCATGAGATACATTTTGATTTCAAAGACAATACAGAAATAAGAGAAGGAGGGACAAGGTCATCAAAAAAATGACAGATTTCAAAAAACAAGGGATGAACAGAATGAATATGGATAGCAGCAAACAGTGATCGAAAACCAATTTCTCCTGCATGCTGACAAACCAAAACTCCCAACAGGTCAAATGCTCTACTCCTTTTAGTTGTCAAACTATGCTCTCCTTTTTAGCTGTCAGAATTACCAGTAACATCTCCTCCTTCAAAATATTTCTTAAGCAACATCTCTCCACTATCTGGCATTGTAGATGTTCTTACTTCCATCTACCTAAAACGTAACTCCTCTTACCTATACCATAACACCTTTTACTCTCTACCCCCATCTTCATAAAACCTGACTCCTATAATTATAACATTTCCCTTTTTATAATCTTCTCTCCGCCCACTTATCTTTCCTAATTTCTAATATGTGTATCGCTAACGATTTATTCTAATTCTACCTAATACTCCTAAATGCTGTACATTGTGGTTTAATTCATAATGCTTTAGTACAACAGCTTATACTATATGTTTCTGTTATTTTTAACACTGCAGGATACCTTTAGATAATTCTGCTTAATGAACTGCTGTCACATATGCACCTAGATATGCTCTGTTTTCCTTGTTTAATGTTATAGAGCCAGAAGGGCTATTTAACATGTTGCATTTCACAGCTCTGTCTAACTGCATTGACTAGTTTTTAAATATATTCAAAGTGTATCTTGTTTAATTTAGTAGAGGACTGCTTTATATATTTACATTTTATTTTTGTATGTTGCCATAAGAAAATATTTTATGTTATCAGGTGCTAAAGCAGGAATAACTATTGCCTGATGCTTTTGTTATTGACTATTGCTAAACAAAAATCCAATCTGACTGGTCACACATTATGTGCTGCCTTAACCTAATGCTCTCTTACATTTTTCTTCTATTTTTCTTTCAGTAATCCAAAACATCCTTCAGGTCAAGCAGGTCTCTGCCCCCCATATCAAGCAGTAGAAATTTCAGTTGTTTCTCTTGAGCACTGGGCACCCACAGACACTTGTCCTGCAACTAAAGAGACTAAATACTAATGTAGGTGCTTAACTTCCAAGTGTCTAGACAGTAAAATACCTTACCTGCATTAACTTAAATAAATGTTAGTGAATGTATTAGTACATTTTTGCTGTATAGTTCCTTAGTCAAACCTCTGTACTGATGAGTACATCACCAGGACTAAACAGCTGTATATTGCTCTCCAGTTAGAGCCTCCCCCCCCCAGCTAAAGTCAATTTTCTTTTGAGAAATACTCAAATCTATAAAATAGCATTTCATTTCCACTGCTGTTTCATCTGTAACTAACCATAGCTTTAATTATATATCCTTTTAAAAATGTCAGAAAATTATACTCTGTGCCCATAACATAGTCTATAACTTAGTGCAAACATTCAATTTAAATTACAGTTAAAATTTCAGTTTAACATATTACAATTTAAGCTAACACTACATACTTACCAAAGCCTAAAGAAACACTTAGAGTCAGTGTTAGCCTGCTTCACTCGGGCTTGCTCCTCTCCCCTCCCTGCCCCCTATTTCCACCCGCCCCCACTACTTCTACATTTATTCAAACCCCTAATCACCTGACCAGTAGCCCAACCCCTAATTCCCTAAGAACTAGCCCAACACACTCATCCTACCTCCCCCCACCCCCTAATCTAATTACATCCCACACTGATCCCACTCCCAACACACATTCCCAGACAACATAACTCTACCCTCACACACAACCAACCAGGAATCATAGTTGTACTTCTCACTCAAAGTAGTATCATGTTACCCACACTCACATCCCTATATCTAGCTCTACTATCGCTAACCTTCCTAACTTCCTTACAAACAGACCTACCGCTGCACAACTACTATCACACTACCCACACTAGCCCACCCTCTCAAACCCACTCAGACTTCTACATCTGCCCTACAATCATAAATCTTACAACTACATATTACTCACTAACAAAAATTACACCATCTCACCACACTAAGAAAAACTCTCATAGACCAAGCTCACAAACAGTTAATATTAAAAAACACATACTGACACTCCTACAAACTCTGCTAACCTCTGGTGACATTCACCCAAATCCAGGTCCCTTCTCAGCTAGACAAATATCTGACCTGCTAATCCTAAATCTCAACATAAGAAGTATTACCAACAAGCTAACAGACTTACCTGCATTCATAGCCCACTACAACCCTGATATACTCGCCATTACAGAAACCTGGCTTAAACCCAGTATCCAAGATGAAGACTTTCTCTCCCCAGGGTATAATACACTTAGATCTGATAGAACAAACAGGAAAGGAGGAGGAGTAGCCATTCCCTTTAAAAACACCCTTAACCTCCAGCTCCTGCACACCACACCACCCACTTTTCAAAATGCTGAAGTCCTATTTTCTGTCCTGTCCATAAGAAACACCAAGAAGATCAATATAATATGTTGCTACATACCCCCAGGCAACAACTCTCTCATAATAGAAGATATCCTACACTGGACAAAGGACAATCTACCTCAGGAAACAATCCTACTAGGAGACCTTAACACTGACTGGGCAGCCTGTAAGTCCAGCAGCCCCTCTACTCATATCAATCTATATGGGTTCTCTCAACTAATTAAAGAACCAACTAGAATAGATGAGAAAACAAAGAGAGAATCCATACTGGACTGGACACTAACCAACTATCCCAAACAAAACTATACAGTAGGCTGTCTCCCAGATGACTTAAGTGATCATCTCCCCACCTTCCTACTCCAGAAACACTCCAATCACCCCAAACCAGTAGTCTACAAATTTGTACGAGATGACCGTAACCTTACCCCACGATACCTAAATACTGTCCTAAGCCACTGCAACTGGGAACCACTACGGACACTCGGGTTAGACCAGGCAGTAGACTACTTCGATACTACTGTCTCTAACATCCTTAATAGTCTAGCTCCCAGCAGAAAGATCAGAGTTAAAGCTAACTATGCACCCTGGCTAAATAGGGACACCAGAGCTTTACTAAAAGCTAGAGATAAATCCTGGAAAATCTGGAAAACTGACAAAACCCCTAGCTCCAGACAATACTATCAACAACTTAGAAACAAGATCAAGGCTGAATCCAAAATAAACAAACAAAACTATTTTCTTAGTGCCCAAAGGAAATATTCAAATAGACCACAAAAATTCTTGCATGCCATTAACTCCCTACTAAAGCCAGGCAAAACCACAACCCCAGCACCCATCTCTACTAACAACACCCTAGACATAGCTTCTCAATTTGATAACCATTTTGCTAAATCCATCTTAGCTCTGTCCAGTCAAATAACCAAAAATAGTCTACCTCAGTCACAACCTAACCTATCCCACACCACCCCCTCTTTCAGCCTATTACCAGTGCCCACCTCAACTATCAAAAAACTCATCCTAAAACTAAAGCCATCCACACTAGCAGCTGATAACATACCTGCTGCATACCTAAAAATGGCTAGTGACTCCCTGTCATATCCTGTCTCCATCCTTATCAACCGCTCCATACTAGAATCCTACATACCCAAACTCTGGAAAGTATCTCACATCAATCCTCTCCATAAAGGAGGTAATTCTTATGAATTCTTCAACTACCGACCTATTGCCATCCTTTGCCCCATATCCAAAATTCTTGAGAAATGCATCCACTTGCAAGTGATGACATTTCTTAACACACACAATCTACAATCTACCACACAACACAGTTTCCGTCCACATCACAGCACTACCACAGCCCTTCTATCCTTCACTAATTATATAAACCTTCACATGAATGATAACAAATATGTATCAGCTATTTTCCTAGATCTCTCAAAAGCATTTGATATGGTCTCCCACTCCATTCTACTAGACTCACTAACATCATTATCCTTCACCTCCTCTACTATAGCCTGGTTCAGAAGCTACTTGTCTGACAGGCAACAATCAGTCCAGTGGAAAGGAACTCTGTCTACACAACTTCCAACCACCATAGGAGTCCCACAGGGCTCTATACTGGGCCCGCTATTGTTCTCTATTTTCACAAATAACCTCAAATGCTCTACACAACATGCCACACTCATACAATATGCAGATGATTCAACCCTGATCTGCTCTGCCTCATCTCCCACCACCCTACATACACTCACTCAAGATACCTTTATCTCAGTAGAAAAATGGATATCGGGTATCCAACTAATTCTAAATCCCAAAAAGACAAAACTGCTACTATTTACCCCTAATAGATAAAAAAAAACTCTCCTTTACCATAACATCTAAGGACGGCACCACCATCTCCCCTTCTAACCACACCAAACTTCTGGGCATTGAAATAGACAATAACCTCCACTTTGATGTTCACATCTCACATACCATAAAACTAGTACACAAAAAACTAGGCTCCCTATACAGGCATACATCCTTTCTCTCACAAAAAGGAAGAGTCACTCTTGCACAAAGCCACTTCCTCTTAACTCCATTATACGCAGCACCAATCTTTACCCAAGTCAGACAATGTGACCTAGACAAACTAGAATCATGCTGCAATAAAATAGCCAAGTTTGCTACTAACTCAACCTATGGAACCCATCACTGTGCTGCACTAAAAGAACTAAAATGGCTTGAGCTACCACAGCTACTTAACTATCACCAGCTGGGCACAGCCTACAATATTCTCAAATATCCTGAAAAAAAAACCCTCATTATCCAACCTACTTACTATCTATACTGCAAACCGGTACCTAAGATCCAGTGAAAAATCTTTCCTCTCCATCACCAAGGCTAACAATAATGCAGGGAAAGCGCTCTACTCCCACACCATTGCCAGAAATTGGAACTCTCTTCCCCTATCCGTGTCCACTGCCCCCTCCACATCCATATTCAAAAACTCCCTCAAATCGCACCTTCTTAGTACCTGGTTATGCCCTTGTATCACATAACCCTACCCATACTACTATTAACTCCCCAAATTCCTCTCTGATCACATGGTGGAGCTTTGATCCCCCGTAGGCTTGGTCATCTGAAAGGGTATTTTAACTGTAGAATCTTACTTGATATATTTTCTTTTCTTACTAATGTATGACTGACATTGTCTTTTTACCCATGTTCTATATCGTCTTTTACCTGGAGTGTTTTTATTAATTCTTGTTATATTACTATGCTCAGCATACATTATGTAACCTGTTTTGTGTATTAGGCTGGATGTACTGTATTTGTATAACTTGATGTTGGAGCTTTTCTCCCCGGGCCTCCACTGAAAATGGACCTGGTCCAGTTGGAATTTCCCGGTTAACAAATGTAAAATAAAATAAATAAATAAATAAATAAATAATTTCTATGCACACAGCATCCATCTCAGTATTTTCCAGCCTTTCTTTTAATACACCTGCAATTACATCTAATTCTGCACAAACTATAATAGGTACCTTTTATCTATTTCTTGAACTCCCTGTTTTTTATATGATTTAGTATGTATACTATTTATCCGTACCACTTACACTTTAAAAAGTATTTTACTCTGCTTATACTGCATGTTATGATTATTTTCTTTAAACAGTTTATTATGCTTATGCTTCTTGTTATTACAAACTGTCCAAATGTTATGTAGTGTTGTACTTACTGCTTTTGTGGAGCTTTTCTCCCCGAGCCTCTCCTGAAAATGGGTTCTTTTCGGCCAAGTGGACTTTTCTGGTAAACAATTGCCAATAAATGGGTCTATATTATATAACCAAAAGAGCAATTCACATGAGCGAAAATTCCGGGAATCGAAAGGGTGTTTGTGGGGTCGGAGTACAGTGAAGAGTGGGATATTTGCCCTTTTCTCACTGTAGTGTGACCTCAGAGTTGTAATATATTGTTAGCAGAGGGTGTGGGGGGGTGCAGCAACAGTGTTAGTGGCCAAAAAACTGTATTGAGCAGCATGAGCGCAAACACAGTAAACAAACAGGCTTGTCTAAAAGCAAACGTGTTAAGCATGCTCATGTAGACAGCATGAAGAGCTACATTAGGCAACAAATGCATGCTGTACACAGGCAGGGAAAGTGCACTGAGTGAACTCTGCTCATAAAAGAAACACAGAAGTGCAGTAATAAGTAACGGGGATGTGACATGGCAAGGGCAACTACAATACATGGGTTACCAGACAGGAAAAGTGTACTGAGGAAAATGCACAGAAATCTCACAGATGCATACAGAAAGATGGAAGAGGGGAGGGTAAATGTTTAAATTCTAGTATGAAAACTGATGTGAAGGTGCTTATGTCACAAAACAACTTTGTAATATTAAAATTTTGCAATACATATGTCTGAATAATGGTGGTCACAATTCTTGAGCAAATGTAGGTAAATAAAACAAACATGATATTATAGGATGTGGCAGTTACACAAATTCACATTGTAACAGAGGGGAATTACAAGACTTATAAATGTCATTGCCATGCTGACTTGAGATCACAGTTTGCAAGGACAATATATTTATCATGGGATATTTGCATAGGGTGCATTTCCTCCATATAACATGTTGGAAAACAGGAATGGCTCAGAAGCCACAATCTCCTTTTGAAGGAATTGAAACCATGCCATCAATGTTGACACTGATCTGTGTATTAACTGTGTACACAACAGAAAGAGGCCTATCAGAGATACAAAGAGAATCACCCTTAAAGGCCAATATGCACCTCAAAATTATAATAGTTATGCATCCCATATGTAGGTGTGTGTGTGGTGTTATAAATGTGGGAACAGAGTGTGACATACATAATACCCTTGCATAAAGCACTCCTGCCTGACACAGCTATTTTGCCAACATGTAAGAACAGATGCAAACCTCAAACCATGATGCAATTTATTCCTGAAAACTATATATTGTTGGCATCTGCAACAGGAGCTAGTAATGGGTATTGAGAGAAACAAATGAAATTAAAGTGTGAATTAAGGTAGTATCCCTGACAATGAATGTCATATCAGCACAACAATGTTCAGTGGTCAAGGATGGCTTCTCTGTATGTCTGTACACATAGCACCCAAGAACTGGACCACACTCGTGTATACCACAGTACTCAATGCATGTGCCAAGGTAGCACTCTCACCATTAAATTTGCCGAACAAGTGTGTACTTTCACATGTGTTTATGTAACATATTAAGGGCTAACTCTGATGTGATATAATGGTTTTGTGTCATGTAGGTATGTTCACTCAAAATGAGACTCTAGTCTAGAATTGGACATCAAGCTGTATAACTCCTCCAAATAATTAGACAGAAATTAATCACATTTGTCAGAGTGAAACTGTTATCACAGCTATTGAACTCCACCTATATGAAGTCATTCAGTCAGCTGTACTTTATTTGCCAATAATTTTCATCTGCTAATGTCGATGGGGGAGGCTTCTGCCACTCTATACAAAGATGGTTGGCAACACTTGTCTAAGTGTTGAGAAAATTAGCATCACAGAGCAATCAATGGATTTGACAACGGTATAATTGCATCACCAATTGTCATATATGTGGTTATGTGAAAGCATTACATTATGTGTATGAATCAAGGAATATGTGCCCCTATAGTTACTTAGAAATAATCTTGCTGTATGTCAGACAACATCGTTTGATGCTAGGTGTACGCAAACACACTTGCAGCCTCCTGGTGTTGACACTTTGTCAGTAGAACATCAAGTACATACCATAAGAGTATAATCCTATATTGGAACACATGCCTTACTTAGACATAATTCATTACATTGTCTCATGCCCTCAGTCCTGAGAACTATATATTGTTGGCATCTGCAACAGGAGCTAGTAATGGGTATTGAGAGAAACAAATGAAATTAAAGTGTGAATTAAGGTAGTAATTATTGTCATTACTGTTATGTAATGACAATCTATTCAGATGACAGCATCAGTCTTCTACACAGCCTTTTCAATTTACAGGTACAGTAAACTCTTGTAACAGGAAACAGCATCTACACATGAACATAACACATGTGGGTTACAACACTATTAACAACATGTACACTGATTATAAGCAGTGACATCAGGATTTGAACTAATAGGTAACATCACAGGCTAATGAAGGTCTGTTTAAACAGAAGTACAACTACAGATTTGATGACTGTGATACTGCATGTTTTAATGAATAATATCACCATTGTGTAATACTGTCATGTTTCCACTAAAAAGTGGTTGCACTGCACAGGCACATTGTATAAATATAACTCATATATTTATTCTGCACATTAATAGGAAGAAACACACAACCACAGATGGCAGTCATTTGTGTATTTGAACTCCCTACCTAAGTACTGAAACAACCCACATACAAGTATAATATATGCACACGAGACAGGAGAAATCTGACTTCGCATGAGCCACATTGCATCATGCAAAGTAAATGTAGGTGAATAATGACTTATACAGCTATGCAGAATTCTAAATGCTGTAAATACTAAGAGCTGTAACTCACTCCTGTATCCATTTGCATTTACACCCACACAAATAGGTGAGACTCACAGCTGTGTTCAAACTCCCTACCTATTGACTGGCACAATGTACACACAAGTGTATTACATCCACGTTGTCTGAATTTAGTGGTGAAGGAGAGTGCATTATTGAAATGAACTCATCAGTGTGTTGCAGACAGTATGCATTTGTGGACATAGTGAAAGGGGATGTGGGATTGATCTGCCCATGTAATTGTTTCTCACGAGTGGGAGTCAAATGAGCATAGCTATTGAATGAATTCTCCATTGATGCAATGAACCCTCAATCACACACAGACAAGTTTATTATTGTGAGATTAGAACCCCCTAACTATCTAGTTAGACAGTCTAGAAGACACAGTACTTAACACAAACGCCACCACAGAAATTAGAATTAGATAGTATGAGAATGTGTTTTAAAGAGGATGACATCAGCACTGTGTTGCTGAGAAGATGATTTTGGGAGAATGGTCTAAAATTCATGTGGCCTCATCCTGTAGTGTAAACTTTACTCCAAGCTACTATTTTATTGAGGTCAGCATTAGTTACAGTCATATTTATACAACTCCATACACATACTACACATACACAAGTTGACTACTGTGAGATTAGTACACCCTACCCATCCAACTATGCAGTCTGGAGGGCAGGGTACTTCACTCAAGCTCCACCACAGAAGTCTGGCTTTTGTTGTGTGATAGTGCACTTTATACAGGATGGCATCAGTTTGTTGCTGCAGGGAAGATGATGTAATGAAAAGGGTCTGAATTGATGTGGACTCACCCTGCCATGTAAAATTAACTCCAGATTGCTACTGTATTGTGGACAGCAGTAGCTAAGGCCATATCTGCACAACTCCACACACACACACACACACACACACACACACACACACACACACACACACACACACACACACACACACACACACACACACACACACACACACACACACACACACACACACACACACACACACACACACACACACACACACACACACACACACACACACACACACATTGACTACTATGAGATTAGGACACCCTACCTAAATAGCCATGCAGCCCAGAGCACAGAGTACTTAATTCAAACATCACTGCAGACATCTGACTCTGTACTCTGGCAGTGTAGTCTAAATAGGATTAGCACCTCATTCTGTATCAGGGAAGATAATCTGATATTGAAAGTTTTGTGGAAAGTCCACAATTGTTGATATGACGGAGTAAGGTCAATGTTTCAATCAATAATGGATATGTACTGCTGACTTATATCAGCTATGCTGTCATTAATGTATACGCAGAACTAAGACTGACATGTACCAACCTGTCTTGGTTATGTGAGACACACACACTTGTGAAACACAGGATCGATAATGACTCATTCATAGATCATCAGGTTATGATGATAGTATATAAACTTTAATGAGTGGTACTGATACTAGCAATGCTATGTGTTCAAGCATGGTCAATGTGGACTGCCAATACCAAGTAATACTTAATGTACCAATGCAGGAGGGAAAAAAAAAAAAAAGATAATTTCTACCCAACTGTCCAAAGTGAAGTAGTCAATTAATGACACAAATCGCTGCATTTCACGAGTACATTACAGAATTGTCATGTAATGAAGCAATATCATCCAGTAGCAATACTTATTTTTGTTCCCAGCCACTTCCAAAGGTGCAATGCTGCGAAAAGTATTTGTACGAATGTTGGCAAATTGTTAGGGAATGCGTTGAATTCAGACTGTGAAGTATCAGTCTTTGGTGGTGTTCAGTAGTGCTCCCTGGCAACCTTTGCACAAGTAAAAATTACAGAAGAAATGTGATTCTGTTGACATTTACAACAGATTAGTTTTATATTAACATGTTGTATACAGTCTCTGCATATTTTGTTATACCTTTCTATATTAGCTCCAAAGCTCAAATCAGAAATGAAGTGTTGTGCTTTCATTCCCTATTTGTGATACAGTACACTGCAAGCAAACAGAGTTCTCTGCAGAAGGCACCAGTGAAGCATTACATTTGGTGTGCCGCCTTCTACAGTGCAAACAGGCTTAGTGGCGATAGGCAGACATTAGCACCCTAAATTTCTCTGTGACACAAGCTGCAAACTCTCTGAGCTTAATGAAAAAGCAGAGTTTAAGCATGGTTCACTTCCAGTATGTAGAAGATTTTACAAAGTTCATCAGAGTGTGATTATTATATTAACTTTCTATTGTCCATAGTGCTGACATTTGTGCATTGCCTCTAAGCCTGTTTGTGCTACAGAAGGCTGCTGGAATAAAATGTTTCACTTTTAAGCTTGATTGCATGCCACTCAGCAGTGAGCAAGTGCACAAGGCAAGAAACAGAAAAAAAGCATATAAAGTTATGATGAAAGTGATTCATGCATCTGGACTAATCATTTCCTCAGTTCTCTCACTCTGTAAGGATTTGAACCCCACAATGTGCACATCACTTACTCACTGGAAAGAAAAAAACAAACAAAAAAAAAATCTTGTTTTCCCGCCTTACTGAACTAGAATAGTCCAGTCTTCAGAGTTTGCTGATCTCTGGGCTTTGTCTTGGTTCCTGCGCTATTCCATATCCTTATTTGGATAAAAGGAAGCGTCTTTGTTCACCAGTGGGAGTGGGGAGCACTGAGCAGCCTATTTGTCCCTAGATGACTGGTTCCAGCCAGAAACTTGTAGTCTATTGGCCATTTTGGGTCAATTCCTAGCTCTTTTCAGCCCCCTGTAATAAAGCCCGCTTTAGCGTGCTTTTTCGCTTGTATTCAACTCAGCACCGCTCCTCGTGGTGTCCTGCAGAGTTCTACAAGCAGCAGAGAGCAAAAGAGCGACTTTTTCCTGATTTAAGTATTTTTTTCTGGCTTTTTGATTATTTACTGCTTTGCGACTGCATTTTCACCTGTTTATACAGCTCTGCATTCTATTTAAACTGTTTTTGTGTTGATTAACTGTTTTGCACCTTTAAAAAAGTTATTTGTTGCTTAATTTTACCTGTAGGCTAACACACTCAAGTGTGCTAGCCGTTTAAAAGCATTTATAGCATTTACTGTCTGTTTTTCCTCTGTTTTCTGCAAAACAAATCTTGTTTTCCCGCCTTACTGAACTAGAATAGTCCAGTCTTCAGAGTTTGCTGATCTCTGGGCTTTGGCTTGGTTCCTGTGCTATTCCGTATCCTTATTTGGATAAAGGGAAGCTTCTTTGTTCACCAGTGGGAGTGGGGAGCACTGAGCAGCCTGTTTGTCCCTAGAGCAGTGGTTCCAGCCAGAAAATTGTAGTCTATTGGCCATTTTGGGTCAATTCCTAGCTCTTTTCAACCCCCTGCTATAAAGCCCGCTTTAGCGCGCTTTTGCGTGATTTAGCGCGGAGTTGCCCATAGAGCACCATCAAACAAGGTTAAACTATTTCTGGCTCCGTAAAGTGTGCTCTTCAATTTTTCCCTTAGAACTTCTCTACTTGCAATCTAAACAGTCTATTCTCTATCTCAAAAGCTCAGCACTTGCTCCTAAAGCATTTTTATATAGGTAAAGTACTTATATACTAAACAAAGTACTACATTAGCCTGGAATCCCCTTGAGTACCCATTTCCCTATAGGTCCCTTCTGACTCAGTTATACAGCAAACTTTTTCACTTTTTCTAGCATGTCGAAGGGTCAGTTGCTAGCGTCCTCTCCTGTTCAGCTGGTGAATCTTGGCATCTTGAGGCAATGTTACAATTGCCTCATGTACACAGACAACCCACTCCTTCTCCCACAAAACACAAATACATGTGAGAGATGCAACTATATAGCCAAACTAGAGGCTGAGCTCTCTCAACTCAGGACTGGCAAGACCAGACAGGAGGAGAAGGAAACCACACACACCACAAACCCAGTTTCACATAGAACTATCACAACTGCAAATCAAACACATAAACACACAAAGACATACTCGGAGGCACTGATCAAAAATCTACCAAAACTACAGAGGCCTCCAAAGCAGACACCCAAGCAACTGCCACCTCAAGACATAAGACATGCAACACATAGCTCTCAAAGTCAGTGTGCTAAACAGTCACAGCCCTTAAGGCCAAACACAATGCCAGACACACTTGTTATAGGTGACTCCATAGTCAGACACACTGATGTCCCACTCACCAGACTGAACAAGGAAAAGATCACAGTAAGCTGCCTGTCGGCGCTAGAATCCGCCACATAACACAAGCACTCAGGTCACTCCACAGCAAGTACAAGTATGACTCAGTCATTGTCCATGCTGGTGTGAACGACCTGAGACGTACCTCCCTGGACTACATGAAAAGAGACATAGAGGAGCTCTCAGATTATGTAGCCCAGGCCGGTATGACACTGACCCTGAGCAGTATCCTACCCTCACCAAGAATGATGCCACAATACAGAGACAAAATGATCAGCTTTAATAATTGGCTTAATTACTGGTGTCATTCTAAGGGGATCCAATGTCTGTCTGCCTGGGATGACATGCTTGACAAGCCACGCTGCTTCGCAAGGGACGGCTTGCACCTGTCACCCCTGGGCTTCCTGATATTGGCAAAGGCTCTTGCCACCCCCATAGTGCCTTTTTTAGACAAGGCTCAAATGATAAACCGACCGCCATAGAAAACAAAAATGGAAAAAAACTAAGTGTAATACTGCTCAATGCCAGAAGTCTAAACCTCAAGATGCACGCCCTCGAAGCCCTCCTCAGTATGGAGAACATCGATGTCTGTGCTGTGACTGAATCCTGGTTCAAGGCTCCTGAGAGCACCCCAGCACTGTCAGGTTATACCTCATATCATGCGTTCCAGCCCCAAAATCTGGACCGAACCACAAAGGAGGGAGTATCCATATTCATAAAGGATACCCACACCTCCAGGTTAGTGGCAACGCACAAAGCATCGGAGACCATCCAGGTGCAATTAACCATAGTTAAAACTGCCCTACAGTTTGTAGCATGCTACAGACCACCCTCTCAAACTCAGGAAACCCACACAGCCTTCCTGAAGACACTGGAGAGTATGAATGTCTCTCCAAACACCATCATATTGGGTGACTTCAACTACCCAAACATAGACTGGGAACATTACTCAAGCCCCAACACCCTAGCCCAAAGGTTCCTGGAGTTCATAAACTCAAATGCTATGGAACAACTAGTCACCATTCCCACAAGAGGAGAAAATATACTAGACCTGATCATCACAAACATGGGGACAAAATGCTCCACACCAGAAGTATATCCCTCATTGGTGAGATCAGACCATAAATTAATCTCACTGGAAATCCACATCCCGCCCCCAACCCCAGCAAAAAAGACCACAGTGAAGAACTTCTCAAAAGCAAACTTCACACTTCTTAAGACTGGAGTGGTATCCTTCAAGGCCCCCGAGCCAGTGGAAACCACAACCCACACTGCTGAAACCCTTACAAATGCCTTCTACGAGCACCTCCAGGAATGTATGGATCAAGCAATCCCTAATAAAATCAAGACCCTTTCCACCAAAGGCAGGCACCCGGTCTGGTGGATCCCAGCCATAAATAAACTCTACAACAAGAGGAGAAAGCTACTACATGACAGAGCAAAATCCCTAAAAGGGAAGGCATCTGTGATCAATACTAGCAAAAAACTACGATCACTCATAAAATCATCCAAGGCCAACTTTGAGAGAAAAATCGCTAAAGACACAAAAGACAATCATAAGGCCTTCTTTAGCTATGTTAGAAACCTGGGTGGAAACTCCCAGATATGCTCAGAATTAGTCCAAAATGATACAAAAATCACTGAACCCACAGACATTGCCAACATACTGGCAGACAGGTTCAGTGCTAATTGCTCTCCTCCCTCCCCCCCAAAAGGAGAAATATCTGTGCCACCAGAGTCTAGCCTCCCAAACATCTCAGATGCCCAGGTGAGAGCTGCTCTCTAAAGCAAAAACACAGCATCAATGGGACTGGACGGTGTCCCCGGCTGTGTGCTACATGAACTCAATGAGGAACTAAACCCACACATAAGGCTGCTGTTTAATCTTAGCCTTACTACAGGATACGTACCCAAAAAATGGTGTGCGGCAACTGTGGGCCCACTCCACAAAGGCAGTGCTTCTACAGACCCTGGAAATTACCGCCCCATAAGCTTGACGAGCCTTGTCTGCAAAGCTATGGAGAGGATCATAATGGAACTCATAAATAAAGACACTGGGGACCTACAGACACTGGATCCTACCCAATTTGGCTTTGTCAAGGGCAGATCCTGCCTCTTGAACTTGGTCGACTTTTTCAAAACAGTCACTAAGGCCATTGATGAGGGTAAGGCAGTTCACACAGCCTACCTTGACCTAGCAAAAGCGTTCAACACAATACCCCACTCGGGCATCATAGAAAAGCTCACCAGCTTAGATGTAAACCCATATGTCACAAGATGGGTTGCAAACTGGCTCAAGGACAGAACCCACAGGGTTAGAGTTGCTGGTGCCATGTCTGACTCTAAGCCAGTAACGAGCGGTGTCCCACATGGCTCAGTCCTGGGCCCCCTCTTGTTCGGCATTTATTTTTCTGAAGTGCAGGCAAACGTAGGGGGATTGTGACTGACAAAATTTGCAGATGACTGCAAACTGGGCACCATAATTGACACTCCATCAGACACAGACATCCTCCAGAGAGGTCTCATAGAAATGGATAACTGGTGCCAGAGCCATGGCCTTAAGCTAAATGCCAAAAATGTATAGTCATACCCTTTGGGAAAAACAAGGTAACCCCTAATTACCACATAGGTGGTAATCCATTAAACACGGAAGAAGTTATCAGGGACCTGGGGACCCAAGTTCACAGTAACCTCTCTTTTGACACTCACATTGCCAAAGTGGTTAGGAAGACCTTCTACATTGCCCACCTGATCATGAAGGGATTCACATCCAGATCAGGAGAGGTCATTGTACCCCTGTACTCTTCACTTATCAGACCAATGATTGAGTACAACGCCCCATTCGGAATGTACCTTACCCAACACCTGCAGCAGTTGGAAAGACCCCAAAAGTTCCTCACCAAAAGGATAAAGGGGCTCAAACATATGTCATACGCTGCCCGACTGAAGAAACACCAGCTCTATTCAGTCGCATACCGTCATGTGCAACCCGGAATTAATGGACATGCTCCACCTCAAAAAATCCAAATCCACCAGAGCCACGAGAGCAAGAGACTTAAACCTCAACACGGATATAAATAGGACGTGCTGGAGGGACAGATTCATCACCCAGAGACTCCCTACACTATGGAACAGAATCCCAGTCCATGTGAGGCAGAGCCCCTCACTGACTCTGTTCAAGAGAAATCTTGATGAGTGGATGGGAGATCGTAGGTTTACCCCGGGAATCATCTCTGTGTCACTGCTGGACAGAGGCACAGCAAACTAATGGGTATAGTATTCTCATCCTAAGGGGTGGTGAAAGCCACACACACTCTGGCTAGGCTTATAAATGCCCTAGAGCAGATAGCCTAGTATGAACCTATGAACCTATGGAAATACAGCACATCAGTGCCAAACATGTTGTGCTATTGAAGACTACAGAAATGAAATTAATTGGTTTCCTTCATTTGTGAGCCCAGATTGCTCTCCGTTAAACAGACACAAGAACATATGTAACAATTTATATTCTGCACAACAAATCACAAGCTGCATTTTCACATGTGATGCAAACATTTCACGACACATGTGGCTTCAAGCCCTGCATCCTGTTTCCTGTTTCCTTAAAATATTTTCATTTAACCCTTACATTACAATGATACTTGGATGCAATGTAGAATTTCTTCTCTTACTGCTGTTCAGAGGGCTGTACAAAAGCTCACCTATGCCAATGTGAAAAGTACTACTGATAGCAAGACCGGTTAAATTTCTTAGTTTGTACCTTGGGCAGTGGACTTTCATTCACTGACTTGAAACTGTTAGTTTAGAGTGCTCTCTGCCAAAATGTTCAGAAATGAGGAACCCAAAAAAATAAACAGAAAGTAATAGACGTGTCAGTAGTAACACATATAAGGTAATAAATATAAAAAAGCAAGATTGTGAAGTTTTCTTGATCTGTGCGTGGTGCATCTTGATAATTTTCTCAGAAAATATGCATTAATTCTGTCAGATAACACACTATTTGGAATTAAACCCTCAACTCAGTGCATTAAAAACACACAGTCAGTTGTGTTTCATATCTCTGTTTGTCAGCAACATAGGACTAGAAAATGTTACCTTCTAATTTGCTTGTATATGTCTAGATCAATGTTATATTGACTAATAATACTTTACAGTAATAATAGTTCATGTCATTTTAATATCAGGTTGCCAACTCTGCCAGCTACTTTTTTTTTTTTTCTGAAGATCTTCCCCTCCTCTCAGCTAAACTGCAGAAATGCCACATCATGGCCATTTATTTGCATCTTCGTTTCAATGTGTATTATAGCTGATCAGCAGTTCAGACAGATTTTAAGTAGAGGACGGACAGTATTCTCTTACTACAAGGATGTCAAAGCTGTTAAGGTTGTTATCATAGCTCGTAAGGTGCTTACATCTTTTTATTGTAAGTCTACTCTGCTTGGTACAAACACTTCAAAGAGAACAGTCACTTCACTATTGCTTGTTGTTATAGTCAGAGTAAGCAGAAACATCTGAAACCCATTAGCATCTAACATTTGTTTTTGCTCCAACCTGCAGTCCTAGCATGTGTGCATGAAGTCATGTAACTACCTCCACTATCTTTTCATCTCCTACATCAAGTGATTTTTTGATATTCAGGAAATATTAATGATTTCAAACATTAGTTGCATCTTCAGAGTGGTCAGATGTATGTAGCTACACCATAGAAAGGTAATGGTGTAGCTATAGTAGTGGAAAGGGGGGACTGAATGGATACAGACAGAGCATTGTCGCTAGTTACTTAAAGGAGATTGTTCTACAAATCAGTGCACTATTTCATAAGTTGTGTTTGTCCTCTACATAAACTGCTTACAATGTTCACATTTTGAATAGTAGTATTTAGTGTGTTGATTGAAGCCTGTCTGGTGAAGGGTGATTGATTTAGGTCTTGGAAAAAGCAACCTCATTGGGTCTTTTGAGTTTTTTTTTTTTTTTTTTTTTTTTTGTCTAAGTTTTTAGCTTCTGGTATTTAAGCCCTGCATTTGAACCAGTTTCCGCTTATTTGAACTCAGCTGAGCTATGATGGGCTACCAGAACTCTGAGTTGAGATACCAGATAACTAAAGGCTTCTGAGCTTCCCAAAAACCATAAGTTGCCTGTTTTGCTTGATTATACTATTTACTGCACTTTTTATTGTGTTCTGCTTATTTAATACTGTCATGTAATACTGTAAACTAAACTGCATTTGTCTGCCTTACTGTGCCTATTAAATCATATTTTATTGCTATTTTCACTGTTTGCAAAATAATTGCTGCTTCTTTTCACTGTTTGAAAAAGATCTGTCCTTTGTTCTGTTTTCCCACCAAGCAGTGTTTTAAATAACTGATTTAGTTGCTGTTTAAAACAATTTTTCGTGTCTCCTTACTGTTTTTCTACTGTTTATAACATTTTTAGTTTCTCACTGCTGTTTTTCTGCTATTTAAAACATTTTTAGTGTTTCCTACCTAAATGACTGTAGTTCATAGTTGTAGCAGAGTCCCAGTACAGGTTTGCTGCATCTGGCTCTGTTTGTAGTGGCTGTTGTATTCTGAGCACATTTCCAAGTCATCTTTGATTGAGATAGGCCCTTCTGCACCCGTGTGATAGAAGTGTGCTAATTGGAACCTGTCTGGTGAAGGGTGATTGGTCTAGGGCTTGAAGTAACCACCCTCATAGGTTATTTTGAGTTTTAAACATTTTTTTTTAAGTTTTTGGCTTCTGGTATTTAAGCACTGCATTTGAGCTGGTTTCTGCTTGTTTGTGTGTCAAGCAGCACAGCTCACCACCAGCAATTGTGCGGCATAACCAGAGAGATAATTTCAACACATTTTCCCTTAGATACAGCTGCAGTACATTAGTGTACTGCTCATCTTTATTACATCTCTGACCTAAGAAGTATTGCTTGTGAGATTTGACTTATTAAACCACCAGCCAAAAACCCTATCAGAAATACATATCTACAGAACACCTCCTAGATCAGTCGTGAAAGCATCCCATTTGTTATAACAATTCTTCAAACCTTGCATTATAGACAGTTGGACTACACTAGCTTTTCCTGCCAGCCTTGTTGACTTGGGTATCCCGAGGCAGTGCAGCAACTGCCTCATGTACACTGACAACCCTCTACTAAAAACTCATTCTAGAACACAGTGTGAGAGATGTATTTACACCAAGAATCTTGAATCCCTGCTCTCCCACACTCAAAACAGTAACACTGAAGAGATTATCAACTCACCAACCACTACTCACGCACATATTACCATTACTCATACCCACAGTATGTATCCAACACATAAATCAACATATGCAGAGGTTCTCTCAAAAAACTTACCAAAACACCAGAGACCTCCAAAACAAAAGAATGTTACAACTAATATAGTTCCTGAAGCACCCAAGACACATAGCAACACCAGATGCTCACCTACCAAGCCCTTAAGGTGGAACACTCAAAAAAATAATTTTCTTGTCATTGGAGATTCCATAATGAGACACATGGTTAGATAAGGAGAAAGTCATGGGCAGCTGGCTGTTCAGTATTAGGATTCATCAGATCATGCATGCAATCAGGTCTCTCAGCAACAAGTGCCATTATGACTGTGTCATAGCTCATTTTGGAGTGAACGAGCTGAAATGTACCTCACTGGACTATATAAAGAGAGACATGATTGAGCTTTCTGAGTATGTGTCCCAGGCAAGTATGTGTCTAGCCTTGAGCAGCATATTACCCTCACCTAAAATGATGCCACAGTATAAATAAAAAAAAAAAGATTGATTTCAATAATTTGTTAGGTTTTTGCTATCATTCAAATGGTTCCATTTAATGCTGGCATGGTATATGGGATGGCATGGTTGACAAACCTCGCTATTTTTCCACAGATGGTTTGCACCTGGCACAACTAGGCTTTTGGCTGCTGACAAAGGTACTTGCCTTCCGCATAGTGCCTTTTTTAGGCAAGGTCATGAAAACAAAATTGCCAATGTGTAAATCGCCATCCATAACAAAATAACAATTATGCTGCTTAACGCTAGGAGCGTAAACCAAAACCTACACACTCTGGAAGCACATCTATACCCTGGAGTATGTAGATGTCTATGCAGTTGCAGAAACCTGTTTCAAGGCCTCAGAGAGTACCCTCGCCTTGCAAGGCTAGAATGTCTTCCACACCTTCAGACCACAAAACAAATGTGTGAGAACCAAAGAAGGCAGTGTTTCTGTCTATATTATTGATAAATTCTTTAGACTGGACAACTCCATGGAATTACTCCAAGTTGAGATTACTGTGGGTAAGACCCCCATTCAAGGCATATCCCTTCACACTATCAAATTAACAATAATACCCCATGTACCTACAAAGCAGTAAGAGAGCTGGGATTAGAAGTAGACTGCAAATTTAACTTTGACCGCCGTGTGTCTACTGTAGTAAGGAAGGCTTTCTCCATAGCACACTTGATTATGTTGGCTTTCTCCATAGCACACCTAATTAGCAAATGCACTGCCTCTAGAGCAAAAGTGGTTATAACCCCTTTATACTCATCACTAATCAAGCCCATAATTTAGTATAATGCCCCTTTCTGCATGTACCATACAAAGCACTTGCAGCAATTGCAGAGACCTCAAAGGTTTCAAACTAAGACCAAGGAACTCCAGTGTGTACCTTACCCAGATTGACTAAAGTCCATGTCACTATACTCAGTATCCTATAGACTTCTTAGAGGACACGTATGCCTGGCTTACACAGTAATCTCCGAGTAATCTCCGACCCAAACGTAATTCATTTGTTGCATATCTGTAAATCAAAAGGGACTAAAGATACCCCTTTCAGGGACCTAAATATGGCCTGCGACTTGAGTAGGACATGCTGGGGGGATAGATTTGTCTTCCAGTAACTGCCACATCTTTGGAATAGGTTGTCAATTCATGTGAGCACAGCACCACCATGGCACTGTTCAAAAGGAACCTGGACGAGTGGATGTGGGACTGTAAATTCTTACCAGGGATAGCGTCCACAGCCCTCCTGGACATGGGCAGTCATTAATAAATACAACCCTGGGCATTGACTAGAGTATCTATGGTATTACATTAGGATAAATGGCTAGGTTTGGAATGACCTCCTGTTCAATAGCCTAGTAACTTTCTATGAGCCTATGATCGCATGCAATGGAAAAAAGTTGCAATGCATGCAGTTTTGATATTTCACCACTGCAATACTGCACATATGGCATTTCTAGCTGTGCTGTACATGCTAGTATGGTAACTTCACAGTATCATGTTATCATTTGCTACTGCATGACTGTATCAACCGTGTGAGTGACTCACTGGATAGGATGATTGACACTTTAAATTGGGTAATGTCTGTGATGTTCTGTCTGCTGTCAGAGAGCCAACATCCATGTGTTTTTGGTGTCACCCTTAGCCTACTGCACCCCCCTGCACATATGCTGTGAGAATCATGATTACTGCGCAATGGGCTTTGTTCATTTGTGTTTGACTTAGAGTTGCAAATATGTCTGATGCAGAAAGTGGATAGGTATGAAACCGTCAATATGCAGGTAGTTTATCTTCTTAAACATTTGTTCATATACTACAGGTTCTCCACTTGCCTTGAGAATACTGCAGTTATGAATATGTGGTTTGGGGCTGTCTCTGTCTGATGTTATCTGTACACAGGCATTACATGGGTAAGTGAAGTTTGTGGACATCGGATGGCATCTGTTTTAATATTTGTATGTGCTTAGGTTGTTATATATATTCCTTTGCTGGTGAGTGTGTGTGTGATCATTAGTCTCTTAGTTGCTGGACATGTACGCTGACCTTTGAGTCTTAGGTGGTAAGTGTGTATGCTATCCTTTGCCTATTAACCAGGGAATGAGCATATTGCGCACACCTATGCAGCTGTAAGTTCCCCGTCAGATTCCTTGCCTGTATGTGTGGGAGGTACTGGTGGTCCAATGTGCTGTTCTGGCCCTTGATGTACCTGTTGCAGCTCTTTCCTCAAGATGATATTGTGCAAAATGGCACCAAATGTGAGAATTTCTACACAGGCACCTGGGTCATATTGCAGGGAACTCCTGATGTGTCTAGACAGCAGAACTGTGACTTCAGCATACCAAACACATATTCTGTGATGTTTCTATTTTGAGCAGGTATCATTGTATCCTTCCTCTGTGGGCGTATGTGCATTTCTGATGGGTGTGATAGGCCACAGTTCCAGTGCACGACCAGCATCTCTCAGTAGATGCCCTTGTGGAGCATCACCAGTAGTAAACCTTCTGTAAAGCAGTGAGGTGTGCCACGTGTGAGTCTTGTAAATACCTGGGTTGCCTGCAAATACATTGTTGATGTTCCCTCAGACATTACAGACAACCTGGCACTTAACTGAGTGCAATCCCTTCCTGTTTATGAGTGTCCTTCCCTGTTCACCAGGTGGGGTCTTTATTTCTATGCGAGTGCATTCTATGACCCCCAGGACTTCAGAGAAATGTGTTACACCGCAGAATTCCTACATTATTCTTGCTGTCTCCTCTGGTGTGTGTGGGAAATACATGTACTTCCTTGCATATTGTAGCATAGCATTTAGATATTGGAGAAATAATCTTGAAACTGAGGGCTGTGACATCCCTAGTTTATCCCCATGGGTCTCTGCAATGTACCAGTATATAATATCCTTAATGCTACACATACATTAGTTTACATTGTTTAGGTTCTCCTTGATTTCCCCTGCATCTGAGATGGGGTGCTCTATTATTTCAATATCGTGCAGTCCTTGATTTGTTAAATGGAGTCTAAACACCCATCTTCTCCTTGGATGAGGTATTTCATTTGAGCCTGTTGTACATACACATGCAAGAGAACAGCAGCAGCCCTTAACAGTCTTGTGATGGTGGATGCATTCCAATAGGTTTTGCTGTTCAGAGCAAATGGCTACATCATCTCAACATGATTACTTTACAGCTTCCTGAATGACTGCACCATATTAGATTAATTCATTAGCATGTAATTCAAGTGATCATGCTTACATTAGCATACTCTGCTGATTACCTTTGTTTGTTGGCTATACACAGTGGGTAGAGCCATTTACTGAATACAAAACTGTGTATTATCATGAGCGTATCTTGGCACGATGCGCATGTGATGGTAGTGTGAAAATTAGGTGTTTATGAATCCAGCCAATTATTTTATTAATAAATTGCTTCTCAAATACTGTTTTTGTATAAGGACACTGTAGTGTTCCTCTCTGATTTACTGATGTGCTGTGCATATATTCCCCCACGAACACAGTACATCAGTGCAGTGCAGGAGGAGCAACGGAGAAAAGAGAATCTCAATTGTATTTTTCTTTTTTTTTTGTTACTACTGACAATATTTTATGAGGGACAGTACAACAGGATAGAAATAAAAGGAAAATCAGATATGTTTCTGATTCCTTACTTTTGTAGAGCATATCTGATTTATCAAGTGTTTTGCTCTGTCCTATAAACATATGCCAATAGAAAGTCTGGCTACTCAATAATAACTGGTCTTTTTGTCTAGACTTTTTCTATATTGGTATAGGCTCAAATTACAGTGGGCATGCTATTTGGCCTGCAGATCAGCATGTTCGATTTTAGATAGAAATGAGTCATTATTATATAATAACAGTAATGGGGCTGTACTTGCGTGAAGGAAAAAGTAAGATATTGAGTTTTTATTCGTAAAATTGTTCAAAACTGCATTCTTAAGATTAGGACATTATTCTGCTCCTTTGTATTTGTATTTGGAAAGCATACATTGTACATTTGTCTTCATACAACTCACTGTTGAGCACCTGTGTGCCGAGCTTCTGCCTTGGCTTCTATGATTGTAGCTTGGGTTTTCAGATTTGTGCAGCAATGAATCAGTTCTGCTTATTCCATACTCAGGTTTTGCTCCTAAGTGGCAAGCTGATGCTCTAATGAAATTTCTCTGTAGAGATAAAATGAGATGCAATTACAAATAATCATGCCAGCAATTTTCACCATGGTTTCTTTTTCTGACTGTCACAGCTTCAGTTCATTTTCTTTCATGACTGCAGATTTCTAGATCTCCCAGCATATTATATTTTACTTTTTATACTTCGCTATTGTGCAGTTAAATACAGTTTAATTTTGAAATGAAAAAGAGCTGACCCTTATAAAGGTCTTTATTATATTTTATGCTTTGACAATATTCAGAGGTTCAGAGGTTGATACGAGATTACTAGGGTAACAATTCAAGAGCCATTACAAGTACAGCCATAATTACCCCAATTTTACCAACTTTTAATACCTAAGGACTAGAGGATGCCTTAGGTGTGTGCCTGTGCCTTTAAGTATTTTACAGGCTACCCTTGTCCCTAATGGACATGGGCATCTCCCCAGGAGTGAATTTACTGTTCCTATCCATTGATTCAAACTGCATTTGAAGAGTGTCAGGGAAGGGCTCTGCTTTACATGAATATGAAGCTTGCTCCAGAGAAGAGGTCATTTCTGAGACACATATCTGTCTCTCCAGCATGTTTTTTTCATGCTGAAAGTGACACAGTCAAAATTAAGTCAGAGCAAGGTATGTAGAAGGAAAAAAAACTACAGCAAAAATAGTGTCACATTCGAGACTGTCTCTAAAACCATGATTCATTACAAACTCACCTCCCATTGAGCATTACTATATTACTCTAGAAAAAGCCAAATGACTACCCATAAAACAAAGATCTAACCTATTTTAAAGAGTCCAATCTACTGATTACTTCATCTACATAAATGTACACCCCTTGCAGCTAGACGTCATGAAAAAACCTCCTCATTCAACTTGAGAGACTACTCACAAGCCACACTAACTCTTGTTACCCCTAAAACCAAACTCCACAGCACTGCACGTTTTCACCTCTCAGGCACCTACTATTTTTGCAAGATCTCCCCATCAGCATTAAGGAATCATCACTTATTCCAAATTCAGGAAGCAACTCAAAAAGCACTTCTTCTTCCAAGCCGAATG